>NC_041820.1:27735363-27990313 GCF_900964775.1 Scleropages formosus
AAATAATGAAATAGGTAAAAAATATGCGAAAAAAGCACTACACTAATGAGAGGACGTGTTCACGGCTCAAAACATGCAGGAACCGGAAGATGCAGCTTCCTGCCTTGTCTGGCTACGTGGACTTGCGCTGAACGTATTTCAGATGTTATGAGTAAGCGCTATCTGTAAATAATGTCTATGCCGGGATTTTTTTTTTTTAGGTAAATCCAGATTTACACAAGCCAAATTTACATAAGTAGAGGGCCGTCTGTAATAGACAGAGCACAGGGGAGGGAGGGAGGGAACTTTCAGGAACCATACTGTTACCTGAGAGGCATCGTAAACTATATCAGCTGAGACCCCGGTACTCCACAACTTCTGAATGACATTGATGGCTCTGTCCATAGAATTTTGACCCATAGGGACCACCATGACATCACAGGAACTCACCACAGGCTGCAGAAACAGGGAATAAAAGTGTTGACTACATCCTTATCCAAAGCATACAATTCTTTTTCTTTTTTTTAAAAAACCTTTTGTACCATGTGAGATTACTGTAAGCAATAATGGCAACTTAACTCGCTCAGGGATACAACAATGTAAATCCTATTTTAAGATTAATGAACTGTTCAACTATTGTGTGGGTCAACAGCAAACTGACTTGTGAAATCCTTTAACTAGTGATATGTAAAGCAATGAAGTAAATGACTTCTATATACATTTTAAAGAGGTTTCAGTATCACGTTATACGTTTTGAACCACTAAGGAAATTTCCCCAACTAATTCACTCAAAGGTCAAAACAAAACTAGGACAAGGCAATTACCCTGTATTTCATTTTAACGTTTTGCTATACATTGTGTAACAACAGTCGACTAATTCTGCAAGATGACTAATGCTCTGAAGGACCATCTGCAATCACACCACAACTAGAACAATGTGGAGTAACACTCTAGCTCACTCACCGGTTCCTCCATGCTAGCCAGGACAGCACAGACTTTGTCTATTGCCAAGCTGGCGCCAACAGCAGAGCGGACCGGAGCAAGGGATCCAGGGCCACAGAACTCTGTGATCTAGAGTCAGAACGACAGAGATGACTACTGCCACTGCACCCAAAGGAATTTCAAAAACTGACATATTCCCATGTCTGCTCTTGAACACAGCACCAAACAGCCAGGTAAAAGCTGATTCTTCCATGTATACTTATTCAATAAGCTAGAGTACTGTTCTCCAAAGGGACTAACAATTATTTACCCATTTATATGGCTGGGTAATTTCACTGGAGCAAGTTAGAGTACACACCTTGATCAAGGGTTTCTATAGACAGGATTTAAATATGGGACTTTGGAGTGCAAAAGTGGTTGCTCTAACCACTATGCTACCTGCTGCCCCTAAGTACAGGTCTGAAATCCAGTTCTTTAACCACTAATTGTTGCCTACACCACAGGAACATGGTCTGGAGCCGAAGCCTTGATTATCAATACTGAAGGCTACAATACTTCCTTTGTGGTGCTTACCAGGTGATCATAACGGCCCCCAGCTGCTATAATGTCAGCCACTGTGCGCCGTCGGCGATGGACAAAGGCAACAAACTGGAAGATGACTCCACAGTGATGTTGCACTTTGTAGATTAGGCCCAAGTTCACTACAACCTGTATACCCAAACAAAGACACGTTTTACTTGCTCTTGCATCACTGGGCAAAATATTCACTCATTCTAGCAAAGGGGGGTGACGGCATGATTCGAAGAATTAATGAGAATTACTGTAACAGAAAGAGGAGTTATGGGGTGTGTGGGTTGAGACAAGTGGTGCATACAATGGAATGCAATAAAGATTCAATCCAGCTGCTCATCGCTAACTTTAGGATAAGGCTAAAGATGACATGGCCAAACTGTGCAGTGTTGTTAGTGTGGGCTGATAGAAAACAGGTGGAAATTGTTCTTCTCACAAAATTCTCTGTCAGTAGAACACTGTCCCTAGAGGGTAAACAGCTTGTGCATTGGGTCTACACAAAAACACAATCATTGAAGAAACACATATTCACAGTGCATTGTACTTGTGGGAAAGCAGCAGGCGAGAAGTCTGAATGGCAAACAGAAAAACTGCTGACTGTGGAGCTTGGCAGCATGCACCTGAAGCTTGACCCCCAACTTCTTAAGTAGGCCCGTGATCTCCTCCAAGTCCTTGACAGCCTGCTTGGCCAGCTGGGTGAGAGCAGTCTTTTGCTTCATCAGAGAGTTGATGAGGGGTATCAGCTCACGTAGCTCCCCCTTCTGCCCAGTATACTTGTAAAGTGTCTGCAACTAAAGGTGGCGAGAACAATTAAAAGGTCTGCACTCCCTGGAGAGACTGCAACCTCTATAATCGTACAAAGGGACTCACACTGTTGGTGGACAGGGACAGGTTGCAGAACTTGGCTTCCACCTCACGTCGTGTTAGTTTTTCAGTCTGAGAGAGACATGAAAATGGAAACAAGATATTTACAATCTGGACAACTGAAGAGCTGGAACAAAACCAACTGTAAGTTTTAAAATGAGTGTTTCTATCCATTATGCAGATTACAAACACGTACTAAAATAAAACGGAGGGGTAGACAAAAATGGTTGGAAAGTGTTCCGCAATTAAAACTCCAATATAAAACCGAGCTGGCAATGAGAACATGCCACCAGCTCTTAACGCATAATCACGTCCACAGTAGTTACCACACAATCATTCTGGGAGGCAGAAATTGTCCTCACCATGGCATCACAGAGGATGATGGAGGCCTGCAGAAGTTTGTCTTCAGGAACGCCACTGTGCAGCAGCATGGCCCGCAGCAGGCTGGTGTGGTTCAAGTACACACAATAGTTCCTTTCCTGTCAGTGGCAAGAAGCAGGCATCACCTCTACATCCCCAGACAGCAAAGCCACCAATAGTGTTTTCTGCCCAGATGGATTTATCACAAATTGGAAGAGGTCCAACATGTAGGAAGGTTGAATATCCTGTTCTGTGCTTGATAACCTATTCATTAGGCTTCCCTTTTAGGTTAAATCACTCAAAGCCCAAATTTATAAAAGGAGTAACAGCAATAAAGTACAAGAATTCAAAGCAAACAGGCCACCCAGAGAAACATAGACTTGGACTCCATCCTAGTGAGAAGTCCAGGTTTATACCTGCAGGGAAGCGAACTCCTGAATAATTTCTGAGATGGTGTAGATGACCTCAGCATCAGGGAACAGACTGTTGGTGGCAGGAGTGACAATATCAAAAGCACATTCAAGGAGCTCCCGCGGATGTGCACGGTCCAGCCTGCGAGGCCGAAACACCCTCTCTATGCAGTATCTGAAAAAGAAACCGTGAGAAACACCTTTTCAAAACTGCCTCTGAGAAATGTGAAGCCAGTGTCTGATTCCAGTTGGAAGATGCTGCAGATGATTTTACCTTTTCAAAGCTGAAACATTATTTCTTGCCAAATATCTTGCAAAAGACACCTACAGGAAGAAAAATTAACAGTGGGAAAAAAAATCTGTTAACACAACTGTAATGACTAACGGTCACAGTGAACATGAACAAAGACATATGAAGTAAAGTGAGACTAAGTGTACATCCATCCACGGCTTCCCGTTTCCTTCTCACCCGGAGATCATAGGGCAACGTGACCAGCATGCCACTGTGGTCCATGAAGCAGGCCAGCTCACTGCCCTCATAGAGTGTCCTGTTTTTTGGCATGAGAAGGGGGGTCTGGAGCCGCACCGCACCTGAAAAGTAGCACGGACACAAAACGTACGCGGTGATATGCAAGTCGATTGACTGAAGTAAGACGGTCCATAAGTAATTATGAAGATGTCTGAAGTAGAATAATTTCAAGCATCACAGACAGAAACTTAAAGCTCACCATGTTTTTTGAAGATCCGAGTTATTGTTTCATATACATACTGCTGTAGTTTTACACTGTTAACATTAAAACTTCCCTGGGAAAAAAAAAGAATCCTGCTTAGAGCAACAAAGAAAATGTCTAAAATTAAATTCCATCATCTTTGCCCCACAGCAACAGTTACATGGATGATGTAATTACACCATTTCCCCTTTATACGGATACTCATTATACAATTATTTCACACTTGCAGACTTCAAGAATTTGTGCCACCCATTCTGCTATAAGGAGTCCATCCCCTGGTAATCTGAATTTTTGGGTCAAGAAGTACACCAAGCCCCACAGTGAACTAAAGAAGCCATCCACTTTATATCAGGAACAAGTCCCAGTGGATAAATACATAAAGAGGTTTGAGTAACTTAATCAGTGATTAAGTGAATTGAGTGCGGTGAGGGAAACAAAGCTGTGTTGACAACTAACAATTTACAAAGTGATACGGAACCCGTTTAATAATATTTCACATCATAGTTGCTGTCCTCAGTATGACTATGAGTAAACAGCGCCCATAGTTCACTCTGTTGCAGTTCCCTCTTCCACATTGAAATTCCATTTAAATTATGGCTCCTATATGACAACAGTCTAGGCAACTAGATTCCAGCTAATCAACGTTCCTTTTCATTCCATAAACAGTACACAAATAGGCTGATAAAACTTAGTCTTGTGCTACAGTTCACATCTAAACGTGAAAAGTGTCATAAAACTTATGCTCCGCTGGCAGAATATCCATAATGTACCCACACACTTTATACCTATAACAGTACATTTTGAGATTTATAATAGGTAAACTAGCTTTACAGGAGAATGTTCTTTTTTAAAGATAAAAAAGAGATTATTAATAGTAGTATACATTTTGGATCACTTTTTATTGAACTTCAGTCAGTACTAGCACAGATTAAAGCTGTTGCTATATAAAATAATGGAAGTAACTTTAAAAATGCCTCTCCAGAAAAAAGTAGTTTCAAATATTGGGAGAAGGGTGTGCACAGTCATCCAGAGCAATTCACAACTCTACAGTGACATCTGTGGGAGAAAATGGGAAACCTACCAATTTGAAGTCCTTTTCACCAATTCATTGTAATTCTGGCTCACCTGGATTTAAAGCTAAATAAAAGCTCAGGTGGACATACTACTGAAAAACACGGTGACATGAACTGCAGTAAGCATCCCAGTAACAAGGACTTGTACCTTGTAGACATCAATGTCATAGGTGTAGTCCATAACCGGCGAGATACTCTGGGAGAACAGCTGGTTGACCATAGTGCGATAGGCCTTCCCATGAACATTGGCCATGGTGAGCTGCAGAACCTCATGTAGCTCTGACTCCTCCATCTGCGGTGGTGGCAGCAGGTCGCTCTTCAGTAGCTCCTGGGCTGTGGGCCGCATGGCAGGGTCATGATTTAGCAGCCAGCTAATCACCTTCCGCTGGGAGTGCAACACAAAGAGGAGTGGAAAGCACAAGATTTCAGTCCACCACAGCAGAAAGGTTTTTATTTTTAACCTTGCAGTAATAAATTGCTTTTAAACAGTTCAAGAGTACTCGTAATTCCTTTATTCATAAAGATTCATGTGACATTTGTTTTGTTTAAAAGTCCTCATGCCCACTCCTTAGGTTTTTTTAAAACAATAATCTTAATACTCAATATATCTTGAATGTAAGTCTTGCCCAATGGATCAAGTTATTGCACTGAAAAGTGATACACTCAAGCTGTTTTTTAACCAAGTCATTCAGACAGCTAGAAAACATGGTAAAGATAAGCTAAATGGAAGCATTATGATATTACTCTATTGGTGGGTGTCTAGTAGACAAGGGTTATATTCCCTTACAGTACATTACCTGTGGTCCTATCGCATATTCATGGAAATCATCAGGAAACTCAATAGAGTCCTGGAAATAACCAAGATAACAGGATTTTTGATTATTTGGAAATGTGATCTGAAATTCACAGAAAATACTGTGTTCCTTAAGAGTTCACCTTGCGTAACTGGCTCAAGACAGTGATCCGCTCTGATGTGGTGGTCATAGGTCTGTAGGACATCTCAAACAGGATAATGCCAAGGCTGAACAGGTCCACTTTCTGCAATATAAGACATGGATTAAGGTCAAACACTAAAGAAAAGTAGTTCATCCTGAAATTAATCTACAAGGTTCATTACTCTCGAACCATTAGGGGTGTGACCAGCAACTGATCTACAGTTGATTATGTCCTTTACTTTGTTCATTTTACAATACTTACCTGATTGTAGGTGGCCTTAGTATTGCCTTGCACTTCTGGGCTAACGTATAAGGCAGTACCAACCATTCCAGTCATGTTGTCTGAGGGAAGAAGAAGGAGAAGAAGAAACAACATGACAAATGATGGGAATGACTCCAGCACTGACAATGACAGCAGACCTAAGAATGAACTGGGTTTCTCACAAACTGATGCACACCAGTTGTACTGTATACACTCTTCTTTGAGGTTTGAAGACTTTGTGGTTACACAAAACTAAGACTGGAGAAAACTGAACTGAAAGGTACAAAACCTTCATCACTTGATACAAAAGTACATTTAAAAGGACGATAGATCTAAAGAATGGAGAGAGGCAAAGGCTGACAGTGACACTGACCAGAAAGGGAGAAAAAACGGGGGGTAGGGGGGTCCATTATTTGGCTCTAAGCTACCTGTGGAGTCTGGTTTAAGTACGACAGCTGAGCCACTCTCCTCAGTTTCCAGCTTGCCTGCAGCCTATAAAGTGAGAAAGAAACAAGTTCTCATAATGCAGAATTAACTTTTGAAGAGGATCACAATGCTTAGCAGAAGTATTAAATCCATGTTAATGGACTTCAGCTCCTGCTAGAAGGAAACTCATATTCTAAACGTACCACGTTAGCAGGATGGTCTGTTGCCAAGCCAAAATCCCCAATTTTCACATGGTCCAGGGAGTCCAGAAAGATGTTAACAGGTTTCAAATCACGATGAATCATTCCCTGGTGGGGAGGGGACCAAGACAAAACTTGTCATGTGAAGAACATAGGAAGACTACTTTAGATGAGTGTTGTGCAATGCCATTCCCTTGCTCTCTATGCAACATGGCAAACATTTTTCTGCACACCCTGGTGCCTCATTCCTCTGCTTTCTGGAAAAACGGTGCTCCTTGCACTACCAACTGACCTTGTCCAGTGTAATCTGAACTGAGGTGTTTGACCTGAGATTCATTTCTGCAGCATAACCAGTAGGGGAGGCATGCTTTCTCTAGAAGACAGCTAACCTGCTCGTGGATATATGCCAATCCATCCAGGATTTCCCGGAACAGCCTCCAGAGGCGACTGCTGTCCAAATACAAGCCCTTGTCAATTGTGTCTCTTAAAGTGCTCTTTTCACAGTATTCCATCTGTAACAGAGAAAGGGACAAGTAGTGTAGTGGGTAGAGTCATTATCATACTAACTGAAGGTTCCCAGTGGAAATGATTGTAAAATTCCATAAAATTGTAATTTGCCTTGGATAAAGGAGTCAAATAAATCTATGAGGAAACCCTGTCCATCAAGGTGGAAGTAATGCTTGCAAGTAAAAATTCTAGCCCACCTGTATGTACAGATAATGAGCAACCAGAAGCAGACACTCTGTGTCTGTGCTCTCAGCAGTTGCAGCCTCTTTTCCTTTGCTCTTCTCATCGTTTTCTGGAGAGAGGCTGTCCCTGCTGCCATCCCCATTGTCAAATATAATGTCACTCTCAGAATCACTGCTGCAGGGACTGTGAAGACATATAACTCAGCTATTAATATTGCTATAAAGCATTTAAGTTCAGTATAAGGAAACCAACTATAACCTAAATACAATAGGAATCTGTAGACCTCTGCTCATACACTTCTACCTCAACTGACAAATGCAACCGGAACAGGAAGTTGGATCATATTTTGGAACTGTAAGCTCGCCCACTACATCACAATCAATAAAAACATAATACAGGCTAATCTATTCATGAGTTAGATGCAACTGCAAACATCAGATAAAGCAAAAATTAACAGAAAATTTGCTATAAGACATATTGATTCCATGTTGTACAGCTCACACAAACTTAAGTGTTCCCGTATTCCTTCTATTCAAAGTGTTTTGTTATGCCGTACACACACAGGACAGTGCAGTGTTCCAGCACCAGGTGCCACGGGAGAATGCAACAACGGGGAAGACCACATAGGGGAAAAATAAAAGTGTTTCTTAAATACTGGGTGGGCATCATATGGTAAACTTGACAACACTGGCCATAAAAAGCAACTGATGCATTTATAAAAACAATTTAACAAGATGCTGTTCAAACACAAGTTTGTAGTCAAAAAGCTTAGTAATACAAACATACAGTACCTCTATTTATTTGTTGGGTAGTTTCTGTAGTAGTCTCAAATATACCAATGACATATTAACAAAAACAAGTATAGTAACATCTAGTTTCTTTTGTATTTGCTCCAGTTTCCATGGTGCATGGATTTCCTTTTGTGTGGAAGGTAGGCACTGAGGTTTGGTCAAAGGGTCCTCTCTCTCCCTCTACACCTAGACATTTTGACAACATATCTAACACCAGCAACCTTTTCTGATTCCGGTTTCCCTATAAACTGAATCTTAGTCCGGGACAACTTGTGCTGGTTTTCATGATAAAGAAGGGTACAGAAGTGGTTTACACTGCTTTCTTTCACATATTTTTGGATTGCAAACATGGGGAGAATTTGCAGACTCTGCACAATCTGAGCGAGATTTGAATTTACACCTGAACACACAGCCCAGGTAGTATGAGGCACCAGGATTACCACTGCAGCATAAACTGTATACAAGCAGTTCCCGAGTTACGAACGTCCGACTTATGCACAACCGGTACTTATGAATCGTGGAAATTGATTTTTTTTTTTTTTGTCACCCTTAAATAACAATCAAATGAAAACTTCATAATTAAGCCTATTATATTAAAAATTCAAGTTACTGTACATACAATGGTTCGTAATAATAAACGGGCGGTACTTTGTGATGTGCAACAAAATGCACGAGTTCGAGGTAGGACAGACTTACTTCTTTTCCTGTTAACAGTGTCTTGCATTACTCTATTTGGCTTTAATTTTTTGTTTTTATCCTCCTAATCATGGCACCAAAGTGTAAATGTGATGCAAGTGATGGTGATGCATCCAAGAAAAAGGAAACGATCAAACGATTGAAAGTAAAGAGTAAACAGTAAACCGAAAGGTAAAACGCCAAACAATGGAAAAGCGAACATTATAGTTTCTTTAATGTTTTACACGCCCGCCCTCTCTCTCTCAGAAAGATCATTCGGCTACAAAAGACTTCTTCCCAGTTGGGGAATCTCACTCCAGATAAGTAGATAAGACAAACCTCTCTCGCTCTGCTCTTACAAGTCCTGTCTCCCATTGTTCCACAGCCTGCCTCGTCCCTCGACCACAATTTCGGATCTTCGCCTCTGTTCAGTTTGCCGATCGACTGACCATTCGCCCGTCCCCGACCATGAGAACACATCTACTCCTTTGATTCTGAATAAACGATCCTGCACTTGGGTCCAGCCTCCTCCGTGTCCTCTGTTCATCATCACAGTATTAACATTTATTATTATCTCTTTCTGTCTCTCTATTATAAATACTGTAGTTAATTATTACATTATCATCACCATATTATTATTACTGTATTGCTATATTAAAGATGTTTTAATGTATCCGAAGTGTTTCTTTAATGTTTTTTATCCATAGAAAGGTACACAATATGCGATATACTACATCAAACATTTGAAAAACTGACATTAGATACCCACCATCCATAACCGTTCCGACTTGCGTCAAAATACGACTTAAAAGACAGATTGAGGAAACGGAAGTTGTTCGTAATTCGGGGGCTGCCTGTAAAGGTGAAGTACGGTTGCAGGAGTATACACACACACACACACACACATTTTCAGAACCGCTTGTCCCATACGGGGTTGCGGGGAACCGGAGCCTACCCGGTGACACAGGGCGTAAGGCCGGAGGGGGAGGGGACACACCCAGGACGGGACGCCAGTCCATCGCAAGGCACCCCAAGCGGGACTCGAACCCCAGACCCACCGGAAAGCAGGACCGTGGTCCAACCCAGTGCGCCACTGCACCCCCGCTGCAGGAGTAAAAGAATGTAAATTATATATCACTACCATCACATGGTGCATCACTCACAGGAATGAGGGGCAAAAGACATCCTCCTCTTCATCATCTTCATCACTGGAATCCAGGTCTGCACCGCTGCACTTAGCACTGGAAGACCTCTCGATGGACGTACTCCACTCGACAGAGCTGGCAAGCGTGGGCGGGGGAGCCTCAGCCTCTACATCATCTGGCATGTCCAGCTCATTGCGCTTCCGTGACTCATGCCGGGGTGACTTCCCTGGGGAGCTCTGGGGCTCAGAGCTGTCACTGCTCAGCACACCCACGGATGGCTTCTCATGCCTCTCAATCCAGGCATTGTAGTATCGGACAATGTTCTCGTGGTTTAATCGTGACAACAGAGTCACCTCACCTTTGATCCGGCGGAACTGCTTGCTGCTTGGGTTCACCTGTATCCGTTTCACAGCATAGTAACAACCATCCAGTTTGTTCTGAACCTGGTAGACCCCCAAGGGCATAAAGAAGAGCATCATGACAGCCTTAAACTGAAGACCTGTTCCTAAAATATTGCTTTGTATATTTAACAGTTTAATTAAAGTCACATCCACTGAATAAACGTGAAAAACAGACTCACCTTAATAACAGCTCCGAATGCCCCTTTCCCTAGGAGCTTCAGCTCTTCAAACTCATTGTAGTAACGGGAGAACTGCTTCTGAATCTCAGTGCTGAAGGGAGCATTCAGATTTCGATTACGAGGGAATATAGTGGAAGCAAAGTCATCGCCAGCATCTGTGAATGGACAACAGACCACCAGTTGACATGAAGAAATGACTGAAAATGGAGACAACGGATTCTAGAGGAAAGACAGAAGAAAATCAGGTGCATTTGTGTGCACTCAAAAGAACTCCATACCACAAAATAACCACTACAATGACTTACGAAAATAGATACAACTTTTTCATACAACAAGATTTATTCAGAACAGAATTGTTACCTGGTTACCCTACTTTCAGAAAGGCATTTTATTCACTGGCTGCTACAGCTTCCACTCTGAAACACAGAGACACTAGACACTACAACAAAACCAACTAATGTACAAACTTTTTATCACACTGACAACCTCAACCTAACACACCCCATGATTCAGTAAATATCACAACTGAAATACATTACATTTATTTAGCAGATGTTTTCTCCAAAGCAACTTCCAATGAACTCTGTGTGGTGCTGCTATCAGCTCACACATCTTATTCACCAAGGTGACTTACACTGCTAGATACACTACTTACAATGGGTCACTCATCCATACATCAGTGGAACTCACTCTAACATTCACACACTACGGGTGAACCTGGACAGCATGTCTTTGGACTGCGGGAGGAAACCAGAGCACCCAGAGGGAATTCATGCAGACACGGGAAGAACATGCAAACTCCACACAGACCAAGGGGGAGATCGAACCCGCGTCCTCTTGCACCACCCAGGCGCTGTGAGACAGCAGCACTACTTGCTGTGCCATCATGCATCCCATACTTAAATAGCTTCAGGTTGATTAATTAAGTAATTTAGCTTTTTATTTTCCTCTACAGACAGTAAGGAAAACTACAGTGCTAAGCAACTTAAAATGATTTACCTATTTACACAGCACAGTAATTTGTACTGGAGAAATTCAGAGCAAGTACCTTGCTCAAGGATACTACATAAGTGAATGAATATATGAAAAACTTTATTAGTACCAGAGGGAAATTTCTCTCTTACACATTCATGCAACAAGATTGTGTATGCACATAAGTGACAAAACAGATAAATAATTTTAAAAAATAAATATACAAACATATTTATACATAAGAGAGGGCAGGTAAAATGAGGTGGTGAGAGAGCACAGAGCAAGCTTAACACCACTCAATCATTCAGAAGTCACCAAGCTGGCAGCATAAGAATCTGATGGGAGCTGGTAGAATTTACCTTCAACATCACAACTGGACAGAGTGTTGCTGAATGTGCTCCTTTTTGTATAACCAAAATGACATGCAGAGGAAGTGAACCATTGTCTATAACAGACAGTTCCATATCCGCATCATTTTACATTTATTCAGTTAGTAGCTGCTTTTCTACAAAGTGATGAATTCTCCAAGAACAATACAAAAACTGAATTAAACCAACAGGAGGAGATACTTGCATACAGATACAAATATGCAGTACGCATTATATTTGTGCTGGTGGATCGTCGCTGTAGTTTGTCATTTGTGTAAGTTTGTTTGCTACCACTATATCTCAATACACGTTCTTATTGTGCAGTTCTGCTCATAGACAAGTCATCTGTCTTGCATTTGCGCAGTCACTGATCTTATTTATTCTGTAGTTTCTCAGAGTGCAAGGAAAACTTCTGCAAATATATGAAACAGTGCGATTAGACGCAATTCTTAGCATTAGAGCAAAGCCATCGCCAGCGAAAAACTGGAATATAGCAGGAAGGTGGAATCACAGTTCAACTGCACTCAAGAGGCACGTAGGCTGTGGCAGGGAATCCAAATATTAACGGATTACAAACCACAAAGGCGGTCATTGACAGGTGCCGCTGCGTCTCTCCCTGAAGAACTGAATGCGTTTTATGGCGGCTTCGAGTTCGAGAACAAAGACCCCCCACAGCGAATCCCCACAGTACATGAGAACGCCGGTTTCACCGTCTCTGCGGCACACGTGAGAAAAACTTTTAGCCGAGTCAACATCCGCAAAGCTGCTGGACCGGATGGAATTTCAGGGCGAGTTTAAAAACATGCAGAGAGCAGGCTACTGTCTTCACGGACATATTTAACAGCTCCTTAAAAAGCTTAACTGTACCTACTTGTTTCAAAAACACCACCATCATCTCTGTTCCTAAAAAGAACAAAGTGAGCTGCCTTAATGACTATTGCCCAGTGGCACTGACCCCCACTGCAATGAAATGCTTTGAGAGGCTGGTGCTGGGACACATTAAGGACACCATCCCATACACTCTGGACCCACTGCAGTTTGCCTACCGCCACAACAGATCCACTGAAGACGCGATATCACACACATTTCACACCATTCTGTCTCACCTGGATAATAAAAACTGCTATGCAAGGCTATTGTTTGTAGACTATAGCTCAGCATTTAACACTGTCATCCCAACCAAGCTGATCCAGAAACTACTAGGGCTGGGACTGAGTGCTGCATTGTGCAATTGGATCCTGGATTTCCTCACCAACAGACCCCAGCGTGTGCGGATTGGCAGTAATACCTCCTCCCCACTGATCCTCAACACTGGCACTCCATAGGGAAGTGTCCTGAGCCCAGTGCTATACTCCCTGTTCACACATGACTGTGTGACCAGTCACAGCTCCAACACCAGCATAAAGTTTGCTGACGATACCACCATTGTGGGTCTGATCACCAACAACGATTAAGACGGCCTACGGAGAGGAGGTGAGGCTCCTGGCAGAGTGGTGCCAGGACAACAACCTGTCTCTAAATGTCAGTAAAACTAAGGAGCTGGCGATTGACGTCAGGAAACAGGATACGGTTCAGGCACCCATCTACGTAGGAGGGGACATGGTAGAGAGGGTCAACAGCTTCAAATTCCTCGGGGTCACCCTCACTGCCAAACTCACATGGACTGAGCACACAGCATCAACCATCAAAAAGGCCCATCAACGCCTCAACTTCCTCAGGCATCTGAAGAAAGTCAGGATGTCCACTACAGTCTTCACCACTTTCTACAGGTGTGCTGTGGAGGACAAGAAAGTCTTACAGAGGCTGGTCAAAACAGCTCAGGAAATCATCGGCACACAGCTACCAGCAGCCGAGGACACCTGCACCACACGCTGCCTCAGAAAGACGATGGGCATCATGAGAGATCATAGTCACCCCGCGCGGGCACTTTTCTCTTCCCTGCCATCTGCAAAATGGCTTAGGTCTATTCGAACCCGCATAGCTAGGTACAGGAACAGCTTTTACCCCACTGTTCTAAGACTATACAACACTAACCAATGTGCCACCTTAAGTAACTAGAGTTGGACTGCTCCACCCAAGCACATTGGTAAATTACACTGTCACTTTAAGCATTCTCATTCTCTCGTTCTGAGTTCTCTGTCAACCGGCATTATTGTTACCACTGTTACCATTATTTATTGTTATTGCTATCATTGCTGCTATTGTTATTTACTGTCATTGACACTGTTTTGTTTGTGCAGTATTTCTATTGTCTTTGCCATAGTCTGTGGAGAAGCATTCAGGAAGATTTTCATGGTACATGGTACTTGTATCTATGACAATAAACTTGAAACTTGAACTTGAAATCTAAATTGTGTCCTGTACTGTAGACTGGGTGTCGCTCAGCTGTTTAGATCAATAGTGCTACCCTTTTGTTTGTTTTCTTTATGTTCACAGAGTGGCTTCGGTTTTGGCTCTCAGCTAATGTGAATTAGTCAGGTTCAAATTGCAACAGGTGACGCATAGCAGCAATGGTAGCCTCAAGGTGCAAAGACAAGGGAGTCTACCTGTGGGAGTCCACCAAGGGAGGCCTCTGCCACTACATGACTTCTGCCACCAACATCATGTTCTGTGAAGGATCATGCATCAAACATATCTGACATTAAAGGCAATCGAACTGTGCAACATCACCGTCAAGAGACTCAGACGCTCCTGCTACTACAGCAACCTTTTTTATCCTACCAAGTCATGAACCCATCTACCAAGCTCTCCATCCTGTTTCAGCCTCTTCATGGGACTCTGGAACTGTTAATCTGCTGCTCTAGCCCTGACAGAAACCTGGATTACCCTAGATAACACAGCCACACCTGCAGCCTTCTCCACAAACTACTCGTTCTCCCACACCCCATGTTTCTCTAGCAGAACTGGAGATATGGACTTGCTGATCTCTCCGTCAGCAGTAATATTCTGTTCTCCCTCTACACCTGCCTGACCTGTCCTCTTTTGAAGTGAGTGTCATCTCCATCACTGCTCTGATCACACTCATTGTAGTCGTCCTCTATAGCCCTCCTGGCCCTGCCGGCCGCTTTCTGGATGACACTGATATGTTGTTGAGCTCTCTCCTAGAGGAGAGCACTCCGTTGATTCTCCTGGGTGGCTGCAACCTGTATATCAGGACATTCATGCAATTGGCCTTCTGTCGCTTTTGCAGTCCTTCAACTTCTCTCTGTCCCAGTCCATTGCTACTCACAAAGCCGGAAATCTCCCATCTCCCTTCAAAACTGCCCTCATTTCACTTCTGTTAAAGAAACACTATCTGGATCAGTCCAGAACTCCCTCCTCCCTTTTCTGTCAAAAAACTCTGGAACGGACAACCTGTGACCTTGCTCCAATAAAAATTACCCAGCTGTGGTATTACCATAGTAATAGTGCCAAGTCGAAGGCGACCACTCGCATGGTTTTCAAGGTAAGTCAAGGGAGGAAACAGAGGTGGGTTGCCAGGTCCTTCCTCTGCATGGAGGGGGAAGGCAAACACAGGGAGAGAGACAGGGCCACCGCACCCCAAGCAGGACTCGAACTCCAGACCTGCCACACAGCAAGGCACCGGCCAAACCCACTGTGCCACCGCGCCCACCTCACCCAGCTGTACAAATAGATAAATAATTGTATGTATTTTAACATCCAGCCGCACTTCTAGAACTGAGTCAGTTTTCCTGATTTAGTTATTGTTGATATCCCTTCCTGGATCGGGGCCTTGTCGTGGCAGAAGGACTTCTCCAGAGCTATATTGTCAGGAGCAGTATGCCCTTAGAAGGGTCTCCCAAGGCGAACAGGTCTGGAGTGAAGATCCAGACTAACACAATCCAAAAACCCCCATGAAATACATTAAGAGTACAACGTGTACCCGGCCCGGGAAGAGGGTCACCAAGACCTACCCCTGGAGCCAGGCCTGGGGGTAGTGTTCCTAAGCGAGAGCCTGGTGGCCGGGCAGCCCACATAACCCGGCCGGGCTCAGCCTGAAAAGGCTACGTGGGTGGGCCATGTGGGCCCACCATCCACAAGGTCCAACATGGGGGTCAGGTGCACTGCCTTTCAGACAGCAGGAGGGGGTGGGGGGGAACGTGGAGTTGTGGACCCTCGTGGAAGAAACTGGCTCTTGGCACATGGAATGTAACCTCACTGGGGGGGGGGGGGAAGGAGCCAGAACTAGTGCAGGAGGTTGAGATATACCAACTAGATATAGTTGGGCTCACCTCCACTCACAATGTCGACTAAGAAACCAAACTCCTCGATAGGGGGTGGTCTCCATAGTCCTGCTGGGGGACTTCAACGCTCACGTTGGCAATGATTGTTGGAATTTGGAGGGGGGTGATTGGGAAGAACTGCTTGCCCGATCTAAACCCAAATGGTGAAATGTTACTGGACTTCTGTGCTAGTCATGGCTTGTCCATAACAAACACCATATTTGAACACAAGGATGCTCATAAGTGTACTTGGTACCAGAGCTCCTTGGGCCAAAGATCAATGATTGACTTTGTAGACGTCTCATCTGACTTGAGGCCACATGTTCTGGTAAAAAGAAATGCTGAGCTGTCAACCAATCACCATCTGGTGGTGAACCGGATCAGATGGTGGGGAAAACTGATGGACAGACCCGGTAGACCCAAGTGTATAGTGAGGGTGTGCTGGGAACAACTGTCGGAGGACCCTGTCTAGAATGATTTTAACTCCCACCTCCGTGAGAACTTCTCTCAGATCCCGGAGTAGGTAGGGGACAGGGAGTCTGAATGAACTCTGTTCAAAACCTCCATTGTGGAATCAGCCAGGCACAGCTGTAGCCAAAATTTTGTGGGTGAGACATGGCGGTAACCCAAGAACCCGCTGGTGGACACCGGTGGTGAGGGAAGCCATCAAGCTGAAGAAGGAGGCCTTTAGGGCCTGGTTGGCTCTGAGGACTCCTGACTCAGCAGATAGGTACCGGAAGGCAAAAAAAGACGGCAGCGGTTGCGATTCCAGAAGCAACATACAGAGGATGGGAGGAGTTTGGAAAGGCCATGGAAAATGACTTTCGGTCAGCCTCAAAGAGGTTCTGGAGAACCATCCAGCGGCTCAGGAGGGGTAAGAGGAGCTTTGCTCAAGCTATGCTCAGCAAAGGTGGAGAGACTCTGACCTCAAATGAAGACATTGTCGGGAGGTGGAAGGAGCACTTTGAAGAACTCCTAAACCCAAGAAATATGCCTCCCTTAAAGGAGACAGGGCCACAGGTTTCCAGGGTACCAGAGTCCATTTCCCTGGTGGAAGTCACTGAAGTAGTTGGAAAGCTCCACAGCGGCAAAGCACCAGGGGTGGATGACATTTGCCTGGAACTTCTTAAGGCCCTGGATGTTGTGAGGCTGTCACAGCAAACACACCTCTGCAATACTGCATGGACCTCGGGGACAGTGGATTTTGACTGGCAAACTGGGGAGACGGTCCCTATTTTTAAGAAAGGGGTCCGGAGAGTGTGTGCTAACTACTAGGGTATCACACTTCTCAGCCTCCCTAGGAAAGTCTACTGCACTGGAAAGGAGGCTCCAGTCGATAGTTGAACCACGGATTGAAGAGGAACAATGGGGATTCCATCTTGGCCGTGGAACAGCGGACCAGCTTTTTACCCTCACAGATAATTGAGGGGGTGTGGGAGTTTGCTAATCCAGTCTACATGTGTTTTGTGGACTTGGAGAAGGCCTACAGCCATATTCCCTGAGGAATTCTGTGGGAGTTGCTTCAGGAGTATGGGGTGCCAGGGAAACTACTGTGGGCCATTTGGTGTCTACACACAGAGCGAGAGCTGTCCCTGCATACTCTGCATTAAGTCAAGCCCATTCAATGTGGGTACTGGATTCTGCAAAGGTTGGACTATGTCTCCACTCCTGTTTGTGGTTTTAACGGACAGGATACCAAGGCGCAGCCGAGGTCAGGAGGGCATTCTATGTGGAGACCGGAAGGTGATGTATCTGCTTATTGCAGATGATGATGTCCTTTTGGCACCGTCACATGGATCCCTCCAGCACGCACTGGAACAGTTTGCAGCCGAGTGTGAAGTGGCTGGTATGAGGATCAGCACCTCCAAGTCTGAGTCCATGGCTCTCACAGAAAAGGATGGCACGCCTCCTTCAGGTAAGGGGAGAGAATTTGCCCCAGGTGGAGAAGTTTAAGTATCCTGGGGTCTTGTTCACGAGTGAGGGGAGAAGGGAGCGCAAGCTCGCTGCAGGCTGGGAGCAGCGGCAGCAGTAATGAAGTCGCTGTTCCGGACTGTAGTGGTTAAGAAGGAGCTGAGCAATAAGGCAAAGCTCTCCATGTACCGGTCGGCCTATGTCCCTACCCTCACCTATGGTCATGAACTCTGGGAAATGACCTAAAGAATAAGATAACGGATACAAGCAGCTGAAATGAGTTTTGTCCGCAGTGCGGTGGGACTCACTCTACGTAACAGGGTGAGGAGTTTGGCCATCCAAGAGGAACTCAAGAGTAGAGCTGCTACTCCTCCGCATTGAGAGGAGCCAGTTGAGGTGGTTTGGGCATCTGTTAAGGATTACCCCTGGGCACCTCCCTTTGGAGGTATAGCAGGCACAGTCAACCGGGACAAAGCCCCGAGGTCGGCCCAGGACCCGCTGGAGAGAGAACACCTCCCAGTTGGCCTAGGAGCAGCTGGGGATCCCCCGGGTTGAGCTGGAGGAAGTTTCAAGGGACAGGGATGTCTGGGCTTCTCTGTTCTCCCTATTGCCACAACGAGACTAACTGGACAAGTAGTCTGGAAAATGGATAGGGTGGATGGATAAGTGGAGTCTGTTGACATCACTTATGGAAATGCTGCTGTCACAGGATACTGTGAAAAAGACTGCACCAGATACAACTGATATTTGCCATAATGACCTCTATACTCCATAAGACCTGACACAACTCAGAGGTGACTTTGTCCTTTCTTGTACAGGATTTCAGAAGTGCATGTCTACATTCATCCATGTGCACCAACCAACCAATTTTAACAACCACTTGTGCCGATTGGGGACGGAGGGAGACGGAGCCTATCCCAGAAACATTGGGCGCAGGGTTGAGGTGGTGGGGGGGGACACCCTGGACAGAACGCCAGTCCATCACAGGGCCACAACTAGTTACCCAGGCACGCAGCCAGGCGAAGGTACTGGAGCAATCACAGGGCAAGCACCTTGCTCAAGGGCACTACAGATGGAGGCAGGGATTAAACTGGCAACCTCCAGAGTCAAAGGCAGCTGCTCCAACCACAATGCCACCACCTGCCCCCACCTGGCCTGGCTTGCCCAAGCAGGAGTAGGCGCTATTCAGCAGGTAGGTAATGTCTTCCACTCTAGTATGGTTTTGGTATCCATACTGGGGGTGTACAGCGTAGTCCTTACCAGGGGTTGCAAGGTATACTCAGATATTTGATAAGTTTGCAGTCAAAGCAGCATAATAATACAAACGTACTTCTACATAGTCGCTGGGTAATTCCTGTTAAAGTCTAGGTTATAGCTATAATGAAATGTAAAAAAAAAAAATTACACTGACTGAAATTGTTTCATGAAGTTGCCTGCACCCCATATTCACACTGTGCTATTTGAGCTTCTAAAGTATTTTCCCGCAATCCAATGGCAGCAAGTGAAAATGCACGCTAATTTTTCATTTTTGAGAATGTGAAGAAAGTGCAATTAAAACAAACTGGGAAACATCCCGATCAACATTTGTAACTCAGATGTTTCTAACCCAACAAATCAAGTGCATAATAAATTGTGAGATTACAATCATGCATAGCAATACCAATACCTTTTGTGATTCCATTTTATTTATTTATTAATAAATTAATGGGGTGTTGGGTATTGTTTTTGTATAAAATGGGGTCATGCATTGTGCTTTCTGTATCGGACAACGTATGGGTTTTTGCGCTTATAAAATATCAGAATAAATTTTAAAAAACCCTTTATTTTGGTATTTTAATTTCAGGTGACACTTTATCCTGGAACTAATGTTCTTTTCCATAAGAAATAATGGAAATTCAACACTTCACAATGGAAATTTGCCTAATGGGGGATTCATTTGTTTCGTGAAATTACGTCATGAGAGGAATGCGTGGATTTGTGTGTTTAAACATTCACTGCATTCATATGTGAAAATAAATCTTGCAAAAGCTAGTGCTGTACATGTTCAAGAGCCTGTATGCTTGTAGGGTAAGAAGAGCACCTTCTGGACTGTCATCCTGGCAATGCAAGGGTGTCCTGGGGGATGGGGGCTTGAAGAAGGAATGGCCCAGGAGCTGTTGTGTGTTCCAACGTTCTGCATCATTCAGGCATACACACCTGTGCAGTATACAAAGCAACACAGCGACCCGTCAGACTTCCAAAGCACATTGCTTATTCACAGCGCAGACATTTGTCTGAGATGTTTCTCCTTATTTCTGCACATCACCTACTATTAACCCAACTAAATGAAAGCCACAACTTTATCATTAGAGTATGCCCTATATGGCAAGGGGTGAGTGTGTAGCTAAAGCTCAGAAAAAGCGAAATAATCAAACACGGCCATGACGACCAACAAAATCCACCGCCAAGATATAATAGCATATTAAACATATGCACTTCATTGATAAATTTTATAGGGGGGGTGTGGTGGTGTAGTGGGTTGGACCACCGTCCTGCTCTCCGGTGGGTCTGGGGTTCAAGTCCCGCTTGGGGTGCCTTGCGACGGACTGGCGTCCCGTCCTGGGTGTGTCCCCTCCCCCTCCGGCCTTACGCCCAGTGTGTTGCCGGGTAGGCTCCGGTTCCCCGCGACCCCGTATGGGACAAGCGGTTCCGAAAATGTGTGTGTGTGTGTGTGTGTGTGATAAATTTTAAACCTGTTTATATTACATGCATGCACTCTATCACCAGTGAGTGGCAATAAAGAGATGGACAATGCATAAGGAAACCACAAGCCAGCCTAACAGTGGTTTCACCTGTTGAGGAAGTCCTGAAAATCAGTGGGCAGGTTGCTGGGTACAGACACAGGGTATTCCCTGACTTCAGCTCCTTGGCTGAGTGCCAACAGCAGCAGGCCCATGCTCCAGATGTCACCCTTCTTGCCAGTTTTGGTAGGAATAGTGTCCTCAGAGAAGCGGACGTGCACTTGCTCAAAAACATCTTCTTTGCAGACGTCGGCCAGCCGCTTGGACAAGCTGTAGTCAGTGAGTCGCAAGTTGCCATCAGCATCCAGTAGCACACTGGAGGCTGTCAGCTTTTTGTGGACCACTGAGTTGGAATGCAGGTAGTCAAGTGCAGCCAACAGTTGAGCAGCAAGTTGGCGCAGGCGGTCCACTGGCAGGGGGGTGCCACGAGTGAGAGTGTGGGCCAGACTGTAGCCCGCCACATGCTCTGCCAACAAGTCCACCACCAGGCAGTCCTCCAGTTCACGGTGGCTGAGTGCCATGTAATGCACTAGGTGTGGGTGCTCCAACTTCAGCAGAGAGTTGAGCTCACTCTCTGCTCCCTGGATCTGGGCAAAGCCCAAAAGTAGAAATTAATGAATAGTAAAGGGAAAACATTTTTCTTCTGTTAATGTCTTTGGACAAACCCTTTGAAAAGCATAAAATCTCTGAAAATAAGGTCATATCTTAAGTCTTGCACCATTATTTAATGAGACAAAAAAAAATATTTATAATCTCAGACATACCACTGATGTATGTTATTCACCTGTTTTTTGCACTTTTCAATCTTCTCCTTTTCCTGGTTGGTGAGAAACTTGCCCAACTTCATTTTCCAGCGGAGGGTCCACTCATACACCACAGCAAAACTGCCAGTAGATGCCACAAAGGCATTGTACACACTGCGACCCAGAGTCTCACTCTCACCTGTGGAAGAAAAAAGGACATTTATAGACTTCCTCTTCCTTAGCAAACAATTAAATGAAGATGCTCTGACTTTCAGTTTTATCCTAGTTTTGAATGTGGTTTATTTACATTGGCTTCATACCACAGAAATGTCATTTTTGGGAATCACCATTGTGTCTCAGAGCGACACTGGATTCCATCATATTTCACTGGACAATTTAAGACACTGAATACCAAAGGAAAAGGATTTGGACTGCTGCCAGGAACTTTCAAATAATTTTATATAACAGCATGCTTCTATTTTGGCCAAAAGCATTGCAACAAACAGTAGAGCCAATAAGATAAGGTCTGAAAATAATGCTGATAAGACAATGAAGCAGGGATGGCAATGCTCTCCTACCCACAGTCAAGCACCTGGCGTCAAAGATGCTGTAGTAAGGTAACAAAATAATTTTGCATTGTATTACTAAAAGACATGAAAAAGGCACCTTTCAGGGAACCCGTACCTAGCCATCTCCCTGTGTGTACAGTAAGCTCCCCCAAGGTGCTGTTGCTGAAACGGAGGACCTCTGGTGGCCGACAGCCATCATCACTGTTGGAGTTATATGTGTCCCGCCTAGAATTAAACAAACAACATTCTTCACCACTCAATTCTACCAAATAAGCATGGGACAGAGTAGGTAGCTAACTAAGAGCTGGTGGACAACATTACAGGCCATTTCCACCTGTGGCGACTGCTGGAGTTGGTTCGTCGCCGGCTGTTGCTCCCTTTCCTAGACTCGGCCTGCTCTGGTGTTGCCCCGCTTGAGCAGGAGCGTCCCAGCACCAAAGTCTGGGAGGCTGTCTGGACCACACTCTCAAAGCGTTCCTGTTACAACACGAAGGGATAGGCTTAGAGTCTTGATTGATACCAGTCCACCTTTAATGAGAGTTCGAAGCTGTTTAACAATTTACATAAACACCTGAAAATGCACATATGTAGTCATGACAGCATACACATATAAGGGACCTTCAGACCCATTACTATTAAACAATGAACAGTTTTGCAGTTACTCTTTTACAGTTACAGTTATTTATTTAGCAGACATGTTTCTCCAAAGTGACTTCCAATGAACTCTATGTAATGTTATCAGCCCAAACACCTTATTCACCAAGGTGACTTACACTGCTAGATGCACTACTTACATCTAGTAAGTAGTGGAACACATTTTCTCCGTCACTTACACACTACGGGTGAACCGGAAGAGCATGTCTTTGGACTGTGGGAGTAAGGCAGAGCACCCGGAGGAAACCCATGCAGACACGGGAAGAACACGCAAACTCCACACAGACTGGGCAGGGATCGAACTCACGCCCTCTCACACCACCCGAGCACTGTGAGACAGCAGCGCTACTTGCTGTGCCACCGTACTGCTCACCATGCCTCCCCTTCTCAGAAAGAAATTTGGTGAAAATTACTCATACAGAAAAAGATAACCTAGAAGACAATAAATCAATGCAGACACCTGTTTTGCAATTTCTTTCCTCTTCTTCTCCTCCCGCTTCTCCTCTTCTCTTCTTTGGATCTCAGCCAAGATCTCATTTTGCTGAACAGATGAATATCACTTGTCTTTAACAAGGTTTGATATAAGGAAACTGTGACCAGCAGTGAGAAGTAGCAAAGCCACAGACTTCTCACCATCTGCTCCTCCTGCTGACGCTGGAGGTCCATCCTCTGCTGCTGTTCTTTGGCTAGACGCTCCTGTTGCCGCTGATGATTCTTCAGCATTTCCTCATGGAAAGAGCGTGGTGGCGGCACATTATGCTCACTCAGGAAGCTTTGCACAAAGTCCGCCAGCTCAAATATCATTACCTGGTAACAAGAACCAGACACTAACTCAGAATTTGTGAGTCAGGGAACGAAACGTAATTGTGAGGCTGACTGAAGCAAAGGTGAACAATGAGAGATGACAGGAACCCCAACCTTTATCCAACCTCAAGTATTATGCAGTAAATCAGTTTTAAAACAACTTTCAGCCCACCTTATGTTTTTCAAGTTATAGACGATGTAAAAATACTTACCGCAGGTACATGGTTCACAAATCATAAAGAAAGAAAGAATATTTTATGAACTGCTAACAATTCTGCAGACATTTCACTGCTATGGTGTAAATATCATGGTTTGCCATACTTCTGATTCAACAATTTCGCTCTGAGTTAGAGCAAGTCCTGCCTCCTGCTAAGTTTCCAAATTGGAATGAAAAGACACCTATTCTGGAATACCACATCCAGACTCCAAAGGATTCAAAAACTTGTATTAAAAAATGACTATGGCTACTCCAGCCACATTTAACCATTTAGTTCTTCATGAAGGAGAACCATATGTCAAGAATAGTACAGTATGTCAAGTTTATAATGAGTGAAAAAATTAACCAAGGGCAAAATATTCCTGAACCATAAACCCGTATAAATTATAAGCACAATCACCATGTTCAGTAACACACTTGCCTGTTTTTAAACATAATTTTTTTCTGTTGTTACCAATAGTCTTAATAATAGGGAGAACACAAGTGCAAAAGATGATAAATTTGACAATTCCAATACTTTAGATTTTTTTTTTTTTTGTTAAAAATCACAATTAAATATTTAAAATATTTCATGTTCTTGGTTAATTGCCAATATTTTTGAAAAATATACCTTAAAAAATTAATGTTATATACTGGACATATCCAGTCATTCCAAATATCCACTCAGCCAAGACCTGGTGAAGCATAGATGGACTCTATGCAGATTTGGTAGACTGCAAGGCAAAAAAGGAATGGAATCTGTGGATATAGGATCGAATGCTAGCAGGAACTATCTTGCTATCACCTTAGTCATCCAAAATCCACCTTGTTTACAAGACCTGGCCCAAAAAGGTTGATACCTTCTTGTACTCATAATGTAAATTTCTCACCTAGTATAATTATAACATTAGAAAAGTTTTGTTTCTTGTAATTCCTTCGGGAAAAAAGATCACATTTTGTGACAACATAGTTCAAAAATGCACTATACAAACTCAAATGTATTTAGTGATCAACAAATAAAATCCAGAGCTAGCTACTGCAAAGATGGAGGCTTCTAGCAATTAACTTTATAAAATATGGATATGATGCAAGATTTCCCAGCATTAATTTTACATCTCACAATAAAGATTTTACAAAGTATTTATCCTCTAGACTACAAAAAAAATAAAAACAAAAAACAGGCAGGAGAGATGCACCACTGACATCTGTGACAAATGCCCACATCAGTATCACAGAGTATAATGTGCCCCTCTCCCCAAGCACACATGAGAGAAGCAGATTCATTCTCTCTTCCATCATCTAAGCTGTGGAAGGAGCTGCTACTCAATACCAGGTCTTCTACCAATATTCTCATCAGCTGTCACCTTCTACAGACTCACTTTTTCCACACACCACCTTGGAATCGAGAACTTCTTCTCTTTATCATGATATACTACACCGAGTCTGTAACCCTTGCTTCTTTGAAATACTAATAGCTTGACCTGCCTTTCAGCTGAGTAATTTTCTTTTATTAAATTACCTTTTTCTTCAGATAGACTGATTTTCTGTTAGCTACAATGCAATATTTCATCCTGGATTCCACACACACACACACACACACACACACACACACCGTCTGAACCGCTTGTCCCATACGGGGTCGCGGGGAGCCGGAGCCTAACCCAGCAACACAGGGCGCAAGGCTGGAGGGGGAGGGGACGCACCCAGGACGGGACGCCAGTCCATCGCAAGGCACCCCAAGTGGGACTTGAACCTCAGACCCACCGGAGAGCAGGACGAGGTCCAACCCACTACGCCACCATCCTGGATTCTAATCAACTTATTATTATGATTTGGTGAGCTTCTAAGCAATTTTTACCTTCTACGCTATTTTATAGCGAGGGAAGCTGATAGTGCAGTGGTTAGAACTGCTGCCTTTGGATCTAAAGGTCACAGGTGTGAATCCCACCTCCAGCTGTAGTACCTTGGAGCGAGGTACTTACACTAAATTGCTCCAGTAAAATTACAAATTGGTAAATAATTGTAGGAAGATGATAATCCCGGGTTATGTGTCAGACGCACCTCACCACATCTTGCTGCTGCCAGCTTTGTGAGTTCTGCCTGGAGGTTCTGAAGGTTTTCATTGGAGAGACCTTTGGCATTCTTTAGCTCCAGATGTGGAGACCTGCACACGAAGAGTAAGTGATGCTGTCATTACTGCACAGGCAGGCACCAGTTGACACAGACAAGATACGTTTGAGAGTCTATTGAAGATTCATCACCGAATGGAATCCATGGACCATGGTGGGGCCTGAGTCTGACAGGTGAAACGCACTGCAATCACCAATCATGAGCTTGACACCACCATCAAACTCCTTAGGCAGTGAAACCGTGTGAGAAGAACAAGAGAAGGTACTTACACATCTGGATACGTGGGGGGACATTTCACCTCCAGGTCCACCTTCACATAGCTCTCCTGTCCGCACTCCAGCCCCTTCGGGTGCAAGGACAGGTACACCTCCGGGGGGCGTTTAACCTGGAATGACATGTCATCATGACATGATGATTGAAATAAACAAACAATCATCAGCACTTTAGAGTATGATCTGATCCAGCCCGGCGTTTACACGAGTTTCCCGTTGTTTACTTACAAAACGATAAGGAAAGAGAACTGGTGAGGTGCAGTCTGAGTCTGCAGCTACTACTTCTTAATTGTCCTGGACAAACTGTACAGTCACAGTGAGTGAGTATTTCTATGAGACGTACGGTACGTCGCTTTTGGAGAAAAGCGTCGCCGCCTCTGCTAAATAAAAATTAAATTAATAATTATAATAATTATTTGAATGATACTAGTAGCTACTAGCTAGCGCGTTAGTTACTCAGTCAGGAAACTATCATCACTATATATATGATATGCCCCAGTTACTAGTTTCCAGAACCTTCCACGGCTGCTTCGTCCTTATATCCTGGAAGTCGTCACCGTAGATGGCAGCGAGCGCCTCGAGCTCGTGCTCCTGCTGGACGGCGCGCTCGTCCAGCTCTCCCGCGGGAACATGATGATGATCATCACCAGCACTCATCGTGCCGCGCGCCCCTCGCGAAACATCAGCCTTTACATCCGTATTTTACAGCAGACATTTCAACATTGTTCCTTTTTGTATCGTGAAACAAACTGCATATTGCCGCTGTCGTTGCAATGCAAAAAAACTAAGCCAAAACTTGAATTTTCAACATCTCATCACGGTGATCCGTATTTTTGTCGCGTAGCAGGCGTCATCTCGTCGCTGCTAATTGTCGTCATTTACGACAGAGACGCTTCATACCACGTGACAACCGGCGCCATTGTGGCTCCGCAAATGCATGTTATGACGCTAATAATCATGCAACTGCTTCAGATTATCCACTTCATCGAATTTGTTGTGTGCCTAGCAATTTTATTGACTTACTGTGAAGAAACTTCTATCCACCTATTTCGCAACTTCAGTTGTGTTTTATTTTACTTGAACGTTAAATTGTTTAGTTTATTTCTCTTGGAACTTTTTATGCACATTGACCTAAAAAGCTTTTTTATCAAGATTTACAAGCTTGAATTAATTCGAAATGACAGAAAGGACTTTTTTTTTTTTTACAAGTTTTTAAAGTAAATTTCAATTTATATTCTGTGGGACAAAAACTTAAGCAAGCAACATCGAACATGTATGCTTCGACAACTGCTTATGATTTCTAACAACTAGCTCTTGTGAGGCTAATTATAGAAATGCCATAATGAGTTTTAATCACAGGTAACATTAGTAAATCTGAGCCTTATCAGCCATTAAAGGCCCGCCTTGTCATTTTTCACTGACTGTCTGAAATTTTGATATACATCATCCTGCAAAAATATCCCAGACATCATTTTTTCTTCTCTCTAGACTTGAGTGGCACATTTTTGAGCTCGGCTTGACACGGACAAGTTTGGGTTGAGCGCAAACAAGACGTGCTAAATCCTGAAAGGGATTTGCAAGGAACAGCTGCAACAATGAGCCGAGAGGTGGTGTGGAGGCAAACTGGAGAGTTGACTCTTGAGGACATAGACAGATCTCTACCCAGTGCACCCACTGTGACCATAAAAGGACAGCCACCCCCCAACAGCATCACCACACAGCTGTGCCAATCCACCCACCCCACTCGAACCATTCAGTAATCTCCCAAAACCCTGGGACTTCACAGCAGCATAGTTTTACACATGTGTCAGATCATTCATTCCCACTCACCTTTGATATTTAAATTATTTGGAAACCATGATAGCAATGACAATTTGCACACAAGATGTTAGCCCATAATGCCAAAAAACCCAGAGCAAGATATTTAGGTTTGAGATCTCCATCACACACCTTCTGCCATTTAAAGTTACACTAATGATGTTTTAAAACAACATAGCCATTCTTTATATATAGTTTGATAACATCATCTGGAAAATCTGAACATTCGTAATGAATGCACTGTCCTTTTGCTAAACAAATGTATGGAGCACTTACGCATTTCAGACTGGTAAGGTGCAATGACACATTATAGTAAGTAAAGAGGGACCCAGGGAGGGTCATTTCTTGAACCTGCGTTCCATCAGGTTACGTCAGATGGATTATGTGAGATCCTTTTCACCTCCAGGCAGTCACCCTGCATGGTATCAAGTTTCTATATTTAGATGCTTTTCAGAGTTTCAGCATATATAGGTGGCTGAAGTAATGTCCTTGTATTGTAACTCGATTGAAACTAATGAAAAAATTATGGCACTGAATGTATGGCATGTCTGGTTACTAGCCTAGCCTAAATTCATAGCATGTAAACAGTTCATATAAAAAATATTTTTAGAACAAATATTTGCTGTTAGAACTGTGTGAAAACCATTCTAATTAACAGTACAATGAACTAACACGCTAATATGTTAAATTGGTAATTTCTGTATAAAGATTCTTGAAGATTGCTGGAATATTTTATGACTAACGAAAAGTTAAATATGAATTGTATTTATACAAATCAAATAAGTAGGAAATGGACAACTGGAAATAGTGCAATATAACATTTCTATCTGCATGACAGCAAAGTTCCAAATCAAAGTTATTATAAGAGGAATTTCAGTTAATAAGGGCAGTTTCGTTAATGAAGTTCCCCCAAAATATGACAAATGTCACTTAAAATTGGATAACTTTGGTAAGTATTTTAAAAAGGCTGCTTACAAGTCAAAATTACAAAAGGAAGTTTTGAAACAGCAGTTGTGTGGGGTGTGGAGATGAAGGTCTAGAGGTTCTGCCTCCAAGCTAAGACTCTATATAGCAAAAAAGACTGCATTTCCTCATAGGGTACAATGAAAGAATCTGGAGACGAGGGGGGAGGTGATGAATAAGGAGCCACAGCAGCAAATTCAGCACCCTGGAAGTGCAGCAGATGCATGTTGAAGGGCACCTGTTACTCACCATGACCCTAAAAGGAGACGGCCGAACCAATGAGAGAGCGCCTGCAGCTACCACAGGCTTGTCGTAACAAACAGAGAGGAGGAGGGCTGATTTGAAGTCAACGCCAGCTGTCCAGCATGTTTGGGGGCCCCCGTCTCACATACCACCAAGTTGGCCCAATGACATATACAGTATTCGACTGGCTGAAGCGCAAGAGCTCCTCGGACGTTTCCTTAACTAGACCCACAGATCCTCCCGTACACCCACGCATCCAGCATGGTCATATTAAGAGTAACTTGCTGGCTGAGGAGACTCACAACCCCCAACAGGGATTGTATATCCGTGTTCAGCCCTGATCTCATTTAATTCATGGATTATCATTTACTACTGTGGAGTAGAAAATATTTCATTTGACAGCAGAATTAGTTCCTAATCTATTTTCTGGATATAACGGAGGACTCCTTTGGACAACTTATCCCAGCACCTTTTCAGCAAATAAAGGCCTGTTGGATAATAAAATGACTTCTTACACTTTGACACTATTAATTTCTCTACCTTCCCTTCACAGCATAATGTGTTAGAATAATTTAATAGCATTAATATCCATAATTTAAAAAAAGACATTTGGGTGGTTTTATTGTGATTACACTCAATTTAATTCAATATGTTTTTTGAGCACTCTTTTCACACAGTGACACAGAGTGCTGAACAAAAGCATTAGACAAAGAAACAAATAAGACAGTTGACTATATACTAAAGAAATACATTATCCATGCATTTATTAAAGCTATAATTATGCCTACTGACCTCAGAGGAAAAGAAGCAAAAACTCCCAACGTAAAGTGAAAGGAGAAACAAAAAACCTCTGGGGGTCCAAGTGCCAGTGGCTGCCCACCCCTCCTGGACATTCAAGATGAAAAAAGACTTTTAAGTTAATTTACAACTAATAATAACATTGTAGCTCACTGTTACCTCGATTAAAACTTGGCTCCAACTTAACTTGACTCCATGTAAATTGCTTCAAGACACTGTTTACATTTTTTGATTGAACACAGTGGTGTAGGAAGTGCTTTGTGATATAAAAAAAAAAAACATCTCAATAGTGCACACAAGTATTAGTGCTTATAGTTTACAATTCAGTTTTAAAACCGTATACCCGCAAGTTGTAATCTACATCTGCACAAAATAATAGTATCTCTTCAGTTGTAACATATCCACCATCTGGTTAATAGACTTAAAAATAAAAAAAAACTATGAAAAACAACAAATTTACTGTGTTTTTGAAGTAATGGGCAACAATTACAAATTTTCACATTAGTTCGAAACACATCATTTCATCAAGCGTCCTCATTTCTCTCTCTAAATTTATCTTTATAACAGGAGAGCTGGTTATCTTCTAGGAAGCATCTCTCTATTTCAATGGCATCCCGTCACACAGGATCAGATACACGTACTTGTGGCCAGTAGCTTTTTTTTCAGAAGAACTTATTTGGGCTTGTGTGTACTCCTGGGCCCGCCCCAGACCCTAGGCTCTAGGCTTATTTAAGGAGCCTGTTTCACCCTTGGCCTTTGTCCCAGTGGAAGCATCAGTCTAGCAATACAACTTGGTGAGTGCTGGTTACCACATCTCTCTTTGGACTACTTCAGATTTCTTGTGTACTGGCCACATGCTGTAAGCTTGTAGGATTGTTAGTGTTCAGTGAGACAGACACTGGAAACTAAATTTGCTCAGTTTAGCAAAAATTAGCACTGTTCTTTGGTACGATTGCCTGTAACTCTTTCTGAGGTACGTAACGAAAATATCTTTAATACGAAACTGGTAGATTTGCATGTTTGCTGTAAAGATGGGGACTAAAAACTAATTTCAAGGCTATATTGCTGCTTTTTCAGTGAACAGAAATTGATAGACTCTGTTGAGGATGAGAAGAGAAGAAGGACTGCTGTAAATACGTTCAGTAATCAGCGTCCTGAGAATTAAATCTATATGAAAACAAGTTAATTTTGAACATCCGGAGATAACATAAACTGTGTATTGCAGGTCAAAAGTAGCTGGAAGTATGAGTACAGTGTTACATCTTGTTTGTATAGAGCACTCCTATATTCCTATCAGGGACACGTGTGATGTTCCTCTTCACAAGGCACCATGTAATGAATGGAGCTGTCATTTGCACAGGGATTATAAGAAATGCTGTACAAAAAAAAAAAAAAAGGTGCTGCAATGTGTCGACAGCTGCAACAGGATGCAGGCCCTGTTGTCGCTGGTTGACAGCCAAGGCCTCTCAGCTGCGAACGAGTTACAGATAGAGGACTCACTGTGTCCAGCCCAGTTTGGAATTACAGCGACGAGGGCTTAAAATAGACAGTAGGTCTGGGCTTCTAATTTGTCTCTCTTTTTCGATTCCAAATGATAGCCCTTTGAGTTGCCCAGACTCAGTTGGTGTAACAATCCTGTATTTACTGTATGACCATTCTTGTACTTACAAGAATTATTGAATTACAAGGTGTGCTTAATGTAACTGGTGTTTGTCTTTAAGTATTAATCTTTTAAGAGCTCAAATAGAGTATTAATGCAGCTAATTCATTTTCTGCATTACTACAGTAATTTAGTATTCTATAATAGTGATTCTAAGGCATTTTTGATTTTTAATATGTACAGGCCTACCAAAATAAATTGATCTCAAATTTTATATATTTTTTTCCATAAAAAATCTGAATCCTCTCATCTAAAACAATATTACCAATAGCTATGTATTATCCACCTAACAAATAATTGTTTAGCACAATACAAGTACTTATAGAAAGTATTCTGTCATTGGAAAAGCAGAAGTCTGCTCTTAAAAAAAGAAGGTAACCAGAGTTCAGCTCTTTCGAGGCTTCTGTGACAGTATTGCACATGGTAAAATGTAACACACGTTTTTTAAACTGTCTTTGCAGACCATAGCAAAAAACAGCAATCATGTGTGACGACGAAGAGACTACCGCCCTTGTATGTGACAATGGCTCTGGCTTGGTCAAGGCTGGATTTGCCGGAGATGACGCTCCCCGTGCTGTCTTCCCTTCCATTGTTGGAAGGCCCCGCCACCAGGTGCAAAACCACTAAAGCCAACCAGCACACTGCCCATTACATTCAGACCATAGGTCTCAATTACTTTTCTCACATAACATTCAAATAATAAATATACAAAGTAAAAGTAACAATGATATTATTTATATATTAGTTATCGTTTCAATACACTCTGTAGAACCACTTTGTTTATAAAATGTAGCAATGATAAAGCATTTTAAGAATTAACCATTCAATAACCTGATTTTTGCTGTCACGAGTGTTTGGTTGCTGCTTTGGACTCTTAGTTAAGACTGTTTCTTCTTTTACACAGGGTGTGATGGTGGGTATGGGTCAGAAAGACAGCTACGTTGGAGATGAAGCCCAAAGCAAGAGAGGTATCCTCACCTTGAAGTACCCCATTGAACACGGCATCATCACCAACTGGGACGATATGGAGAAGGTTGGTAATTGTTGCATTCTAACAGAGTAATAGGGAAAAATGTCTTCTTATGGGACGTATCTTTAAATTTAGACTAACTGTAACATAGGACATATTCATTTAAAAAATATTACATTTATTTATTTAGATGACAATTTCGTAGAAATTACTGTTACCGTTTTAAGCTACTTAAAAATTATCCCATTTTTAGTCATTTTTACTGTAGCAATTCAGAGTAAGTGACTTTCTCAAGGGTAGCACGACAGGATGTCCAAAGCAGAAGCGGTAACTGCTACTCTATATAGAGTTGGTTATATATAGAATTTAGATTACCATAAAATTTCCCTACGCTGGTAATCCCACTTGCATTTACAATCAGCCTCTGTTGATGGTACTTATTTAAAATGTAGTCCATATTTTCATTGAGCAATATTGTCATGGTGTGATGGGCGTAGTCTCACAACCTCTGCCTTGGACCTGTACAGATCTGGCACCACACCTTCTACAATGAGCTGCGTGTGGCTCCTGAGGAGCATCCCACCCTGCTCACAGAGGCCCCCCTCAACCCCAAGGCCAACAGGGAGAAGATGACTCAGGTAAATAATACAGTCCCTTACGGACTCAAACTGCACAGTACATATCTTTCTCAGTATCACAAATAATTAAACTGAGTGTTGTCCCATCCTACAGATCATGTTTGAGACCTTCAATGTTCCTGCCATGTATGTGGCCATCCAGGCTGTGCTGTCCCTCTACGCCTCTGGACGTACCACTGGTCAGTACTGTAACAATTCTTTATCCATTCCTGCATCAACGGTTGATGTTCCCTGGACACGACAAACTCTTCTACTGTTTTTTAATGTAGACAGCTCATAGTATCCAGAGGCATTAAACAGCCTGTCAAGCCACTTGGCTTTGTCATAACTATTTAAAACACAGACTCCCATGAAAGTACACATACACACACACACTGTCTGAACCACTTGTCCCATTCGGGGTCGCGGGTAGCCAGAGCCTAACCCAGCAACACAGGGCATAAGGCTGGAGGGGGAAGGGACACACCCAGAACAGGATGCCAGTCTGTCGCAAGGCACCCCCAGCGGGACTCGAACCCCACACCCACCCGAGAGCAGGACCCGGCCCAACCCACTGCACCACCACTCCCCCTATTCCCATGAAAGTAATGCATTTCTATTTCATTTAAAAAAAATCACAGCTCAATAGTGCAATAGCACTGTGTAATCAAGAGATTCCACTCCTTACAAAATTGTGTTCATAATAACTAATTTACTGTAAATATTGTTCTTGTGTGAATACAAAGAGTGAGTCCTGTCCAACAGTGTTAAATGAGAGCTTAGTTTAGCTGCCAGAGAGCTTGATGAATGGCTTGTAGATTGTTAAGGATTAGTGCTAATCCTCCACTGGCAGGGCATGAAACCCACCTGTAATCATTAATTTCACCAGCCGTGTCAGTTTATGAAGCGTCAAATAATGGGTCAATGGGCCCTGGCAGGCGTGTCGACTGCAAGTGACTAGTGTGAGGGGCTTGTTCCAACAGGTATCGTGCTGGACTCTGGTGATGGTGTGACCCACAATGTTCCCATTTATGAGGGTTATGCCCTGCCCCATGCCATCATGCGCTTGGATCTTGCCGGTCGTGATCTGACTGACTATCTGATGAAGATTCTGACTGAGAGAGGCTATTCCTTTGTCACAACTGGTAAGGCCTCCATTAATGAGCAAGGATATGTCGCAAAAAGCGGTTTCATACAGTTTCTCCAAAATAAAAAGAACAGCTGCCCATTTCTTTTTTGATGTGCAGTAAAGAAACTAATATACAAGCCTTTCATACTTACTGTACACAGAATGTTATGTTTGTGATACAGGATTAAGGTCTTACGAGAGCTGTACTGTCATGTCTTTTATGGAAAGTTTTAATGTGTGCCATGACTTGTGTTTAAGAAAGTTGGTGCTGTTTCCTGCAATAACTGTTAACCTCTTCTCCATCTTAGCTGAGCGTGAGATTGTGCGTGACATCAAGGAGAAGCTGTGCTATGTGGCTCTGGACTTTGAGAACGAGATGGCCACTGCTGCCTCTTCCTCCTCTCTGGAGAAGAGCTATGAATTGCCTGATGGCCAAGTTATTACCATTGGTAACGAGCGTTTCCGCTGCCCTGAGACCCTCTTCCAGCCTTCCTTCATTGGTGAGTTCTTATGCTTTATCAGTACTTCTTTTTACAGTGCCCCCAAGCAATGCAGGCTATATGTTACACATTCCCAGTTGCGTACTTGATGTGTCTTTTCTGGTTTTGACGGGTAGGTATGGAATCTGCTGGTATCCACGAGACTGCCTACAACAGCATCATGAAGTGCGATATTGACATCCGCAAGGACCTGTACGCCAACAACGTCCTGTCTGGTGGTACCACCATGTACCCTGGTATTGCTGACCGCATGCAAAAGGAGATCACCGCTTTGGCCCCCAGCACCATGAAGATCAAGGTGAGAAATTACTGCATAACAAGCAATGTAGACACATTACTTTTTATTTTCATTAATGTTTATTAATTTGGCAGATGTTGTTTTCCAAAACGACACACAAATCAAAATAAAAAAAGTGCATTTTCTTAACAGATGGAGAGATAGCGATGCAGACACATGATTCACGAAAAATGGCAAACTCATCCACTAGCACTGTGTTTTGCCAGGATACATTACACAAATAGCTGTATACTGAATTGATAGGGAGTAATTTATTTTTTATTCGTGTGTGTTTTTATCTCATTTCCTAAACTTTTGTCATTATTAAAAAAAAATTAAAAAGTAGGGCCTCTAGTTTTTACTGTCTGCCTCTTTTCATGATTAGATTTCGAGTTTAATAAGATCAGTACAGTTACAACATTCAGAGCGTCTGCCTTGTTGAGGCACTGTTTTTTTTTTTTCCTTTCTTTAAACTTTCGAACACATTGTCTTTTGCTTGTCCTCTAGATCATCGCTCCCCCTGAGCGTAAGTACTCTGTCTGGATTGGCGGCTCCATCCTGGCCTCCCTGTCCACCTTCCAGCAGATGTGGATCAGCAAGCAGGAGTACGATGAGGCAGGGCCCTCCATTGTCCACAGGAAGTGCTTCTAAACAACAATCCCCTCCACTCACTCCTCTGTCTGCCTTTGTACTCTGCTCTTTACTGTATATAAGTGTACCGGTGTAATAAATAGATGCTTGTAACAGTAAAAATGTTGTACTACTTATTTTTATTTGAGAATGAAAAAAGAGAACGAGAGCATATGCTATTATTATTATGCTAAAACATTAACACTTCACATTTAGATAATATATAATCATATATTACAATACAAATAATTAACACGTGATGTCTTTGGAAAGGAGCAAACATTCGCGGATTTTTTTTAAAAAACAAAGCAAACAAACAAGGAAATAACTTGGTTTTAATTTTAAACTTAATATAAGTGAACATGGACACTATTGCAGATTTCAGTCAAATTAGACATCATAAATGCAAAAATACACGTCAATTTGTACTATTAATGAAATGTATTTTTCGTACTTGTACACTTAAATACCATTAACAAAATTGTGTCCGTTCAGCAGCCATTTTACACAGGCACCGCTCAAGACAGACTCGCTTAGTTTCCGGTCCTGAAATTTGAACAGTTCGTAGCCAATCACAGGAGCGGTGTGGAAAACACGGTAATTTGAACGGTCTGAGGAGAAAGAAGAGGAAAGGCAACAACAGCGGGGTTGTTGATTAAAGATTAACAACGTTATCGCTATAGAAACGAATAGTAAGCGAGAGAAACGTAGGGAATGCGGGAAAGTAAAATGTAGTTAGAAGAAAATTAAGTTTCTGCAATTTTGGTTAGCGGTAAGCTAAGTGTACAAAGTTGGGTCGTGGTAAGTTGAGAGTCAGTCAGTGCGAGTTTGTTAGAGGAGATGTGTGTAAAAATGCCGTTACTAAATAATGGCGCTCAGCTGACGGTTTAGATTGCGCCGAGAAGGACCGAGTTAGTTCATCTTTGGTTGGAATATTGTTTTTGTTTTAATTAAACGTGGCCGGATAAAGATGAAGTTGTCGGATAGGAACGTGGTTCGTTTGGCCGTGGTGCAGCACATTCGCGCTTTTTTCGGAATTAAGTTGAAGAACTGGAACAAGAAGAGCAGAGCGAGCAGCAGGTCCGCCGCGGAGCAGCAGCAGCAGCACCTGGTAAGACGCACAGACTGAGTCACTGAGTCCCAGCTAGAATAAAGTATCGTGTTGGACCTCCACCTTCTTCGACCTTCACCTTGCGATGTGTAATTACTACTAGTCACGTTTTGTTTTATGTTTATCTGATTCATTTCTCCAAGGCTTTTGATAATGTTAAATAAGGAGCTTTATTTTTCCTTTACACCACGAGGTGGTATTATTAATTACTCGGGTGCTTCGGCTACAACGCCACCAGAATGAGAATGGAGTCGTCATGGCATGGGGCAATGAGACAGTTTCCTTTCTCAACACTGAACATAAAGGAAGACACTACTAGTCTAATGTCCAGCAAAATTCACTACTCTTGCCCTGCTCCCCAATGATTGATAATATTGTATCGAAATTACATTGATTGGTGAAGCACTTTGCATTGATTTATCATGATAAACATAAATCAGTGTTGAAGGGTGAACGTGCCATGGGTGTGTTACTAGCGAAGAGAAAGTCAGCAGCGAGTGAGCTGCTTACAACCATCACAGAGAAAGTCCTTGAATAATACGATAGCTAAGTTTTTGCTGTAGATGAGCTGTTCGTGTGCTCTGGGAAGAAACCTTCAAGACCCACCTCACTGGTGTTATGTGATGAACATACATAGTCTTGCTTCCCACAGAAGTCACTTCCGTTGTTAATCAAGACAAGCATCTATCCATCCCATCAAATGCTCAATTAGTTTGTTAAATCATCTAACTTGGTGTAATCTGATTTTGTATTTATTCATTTAACAGGCATTTTTCTCCAAAGTAACATACAGAAAACAGTGCATTACACCAGCAGATGGAAAGATCTAGATGTACACATGTAATTCTTCAGTACAGTTACTCATATGTATATAATCTGGTATGCATTAAAGTAACTACATATAATTTTATCTTCTTTTTTTTTTTTTTTTTTTTTAAACAAATGCACATCAGAGATCAGGGGAGAAGTGAGTCCGAAAGATGTTTTAAGATTTGACAAAGATTGGCATACTTTATCTGTTCCCGTGAAGATGTAAAATCACAATTAAAACAGACTGAATACTTTGAAAGTGTTTCTGACCGAGTGATGTTGCTTTCTTACTTCCTTGCTGTACAAAAAGACCCTTTTCTTTTCTGGCAATGAAGCAGAATGGAAAAATATGCAGTGAAAAGGGAAAGAGAAAGGTGTCTTTTCCAAAGTAGACGGCTCCAGTCATTTTAATGAATTTCCCACACCATGGTAGACAAACTATATATGTCTTAAATTGATGGGCAGAGGCACTTATGAAGTTGTTTTTCAAGCAAATGCTATTGACACCGAGGCAGCGTTTTTCCTACTGTCTGTGTTAGAATGTGTGGCACTTGGCAAGTACAATGAAGACTTTGTGTGAACAAGTGCGATGGCAACTTGCACCCCAAAGTGTCAGAGCCTCAGGCTGTGTTACATTCAGAGGAAACAAGTGAGCATCTCTGGGTGTAGGGAAAATAACTTGCTTTGAAATGTTCAAATGAATATGAAGTCTTCTGTGACAGGGTTTTTTAACCTGGGCTCCATAGATTCCTTGGGGATCTGCTGATGGGCTTCAGAGGGTGCACCAAGCAGGGGTGTCCTTTGAGAGTAAACGCAAAGTAAATTAAAGTCTACAATAAATGAAAATATTCATTTGCTGTTATCTATGGCAATTCTATGTAAACAGTTTTCACTGAAATAAATGTAGTAAAATTATCTCTGAATTTATGGACATTTTTCTTGGGTAGCGTGCATAACTTTCAACAGATTCTTAATAAAGAAGGTTGTGGTCTAGAAAAGGTTGAGAACCACTCTTCTAGAAGGATGAAAACCCATTTTAAAAAGGTACCCTTGGTTCACTTTGTGGTTCTCTATCTTACTGCGTGTTACCAAATATCAAAGGATCTTGTCCGGTGTATCAAAACTAGCAAAACTGAATTTGCGTGATCTTTTTTCATTCTACGGGGAAACGGAGACAATTTTATTGCACTTGGCGATTTTAAAAATGGCTTCTGTACTGCAAAGTTTCTAAATTTGACAGTGACTTATTTGGTTTTCGGTGTGTAAACAGGACTTATGTTTTTCACAGGTCAAAGTCTTTGGAGTGCCTCTTGAGAACTTAGAGCACTGCACTACTGCTGAATATGGCACTGTACCCTGGTAAGATTGTACCCCTGTGACATGTATTGTTTATATCCCACAATTGAAAAGCATCTGCTAAATGAATAAATGTAAACTTAATGATATCTTGACTTTTTGGGAGCATCTCTGTCTAAAACAGTCCCGCCTTTTCTAATTTTCCAGCTTTCTGGTGGATGCCTGCACAAGTCTTAAGGAACATATCCACACAGAGGGCTTGTTCAGAAAGTCAGGTTCTGTCATTCGTCTAAAAGCCTTGAGGGTGAGTGACAACTGGGTGTTGTTATGTTTAGGGCCTCAAGCTTCAGAAGTGAGTGCATGAACATGTCTCACCAGGCTTCATATCATTTTGTCTCTGCAGGCAAAACTGGACCAGGGTGAAGACTGCATTTCCAGTGCCCTCCCTTGTGACTTGGCAGGCCTCTTGAAGCAGTTCTTCCGTGACCTGCCAGATCCGATCCTGCCCACTGAGCTGCAGGAAGCCATGCTCAAAGCCCAGCAGCTGCCTGCTGCAGAAGACAGGGCCTCTGCCCTGCAGCTACTATCCTGTGTACTGCCTGATAGAAATTCCCACACGCTGCGCTACTTTTTCAACTTTCTTAAAGATGTTTCCCAGAGGTATACTCTCAAAATTATCTTAGTCAATGTAATTCTTTGCCACTTTTAGTTTGCATTCATGGATAACCTCCTGCCTTTACCAGTGAACTTGATCTTTGTCTTGTTGGTCTCAGGTGTGAGGAGAACAAGATGGACAGCAGTAACCTGTCAGTGATTTTTGCGCCCAATCTGCTGCACAACGAGGGCACAGAGAAGATGAGTGCCAGTACAGAGAGACGCCTGAAGCTACAGGCTGCTGTTGTGCATTTCTACATTGAGAATGCTCAGGAATTTGGTATGGCATCATTATGTTTGCAAGCTCTGTCAAATTACCTAGAGGTTGTAGTCCCTTTGAATCACAGGGTTGTTACACATTTCTCCCTTAACAGGTGTAGTGCCACAGTTTATCCTAGAGAAGATCCCAGGTATGGTGGGTTGTGAGATGGACCTAGTCTCTCCCCTTCCATGCACAGTGGAGGATGGGGAGACGGACTCTGGTGTAAAGAAGAGACAAAGACGTAGTCTTGGAGGTATGAATATGAATTCCTGACAGTAAGTTAAAACAGCTGAACCTTCTGTAGTTTTTGTGGTTTTTCGGTTGAACTCAGTGTGCCAGGATGGATACAACATAAATTTGTCATCTACATTTTTCTGTATTGATTTGTATTTTAACGTATGATGGGTGGTCTGTCACAAAAGCTCCAAACTGGTTAGGTCTTGAGTATGAATCAGTTTTATGTCTTGCATTCCAGATGTGGTTAATGGGGCGCTACATAAGCTAAAAAGTAATAGAACACCCACAAATACACCGCACTCTGACGGATATGGTAGGTGTTCAGGTTCAGGCCTGGCATACCCTTGAATGTGCAGATTGGCGCTGCATTCTTGAATTTCAGCAATATAATTCAAACTACCCCACATAGAACATTGATTTGTAATATGGTAGTAATTGATTTGTAGTGAAGTCTTTCCAGTTAATTGGGACATAAACTGGAGGAGAATTTTTGAAGGGTAGTTTGAATATTTTTTAAAATTTCTGCTGAAACTACCATTGTGTTGCTGTTTTGCCTTGCAGAAATGTTCATGCCCTTAGTCCTTCAGGAGGGAACTATGCTTGTGCACCTTTTCCACTTCTGCTGATTTCTTTGCCAGCATGCTTATCAGTAGTTTCAAGTACTACTACTTTACAAACCATAAATGGCTGATACGATATGGATGCTAGATTAATTCCTTGAGATTTGCTAAGATTTTATTTTTGTGAGGTGAGGTGCTCACATTAAGGTTTTGCAGAAAACATTGCCATTTTCAGTTTTTTCCCCACTTAGTATTTTCATCAGCTACACCTGTGATGCTGACCCCAAATGCAAAGCGAAAACTTCCACCAGAGTCTGGCCACAGTTACGGGTTCTCAAACAAGAAAAAGAAGTCCATCAAAAAGAACCTCGGTCTGGAACTGTTGCCCAACAGTCTCTTCAGCAGCAGCTCTACTCCAGGATCAGGTATGCTCCTTGCATCATACTAAGTGGATGACTGACTGGAGGAATATTGGTAGCTCTGTGCCTGACACAATTTGTCAGTGAATGAAGGCCTTTTTTCTTCTTCCTCTACTCTTCAGGCTGCCTTGATTCTAGCCCCTGCATCTCTCTAGACTCTTCCCAGAATGCCTCAGTGGGAAGGACCAGGAGGCCATCTGCTACCTCTGCAAGGAGAAAGAGCAAGAGAATGAGTGGAAAACATGTTTGCAGGTACGGTGTGTCATTTAGCAAGACCAACTCTGACTGAATTTACATACACTGGTATTAGACTTTGAACTCCTTGGTATAAATCTTGTTACTCCAACTACTGGAATGGTGAGTCCCTTGAAATATTTCTATTGGTTCTTGAGCTTGTAAGATAATACTAAAACGATAGAGATGGCGGAATGTGGCTTAAACATCAGGCAAAAGAGAAGGTGGCTTCTACATTACTTCTACCTGTGGAGCCTCAGGACATGCAGGATGATGTGTTGTGCTACACTATGTCTGTTTTTCAGAGTGGAATCGGGGAAGGCTGGCTGCTTCTCCCCCAAAGTGACCAAGAAGGATGCTGTACGCAAGTCTTTGCGTCTCCGCTTCAGTCTGGGAAAGAGCAGCAGAGATCCTGTAAGTCCAAATTCTGAAAAAACCTCAGTGATTGTCAGCTCACACTGTGCTGCCAGCTATTCTCACAGCTAAAGACCAATCTCAGTATGTCTGAAACATGACCTCACTGTGATTATGGTTGATCTAGGGGATCTTCTTCTGTGCATGATTTTTATTTTCCTGTCATTGTTATGTATCTTTCTTGCCTTCTTGTTTGTGTTTTCTGACTTCAGCATTTGGAATTAAACATTAAGATGCATTTTTTTTCTGTTTCTGTTCTAGCCAGTTAAGTTGAAATAATAAGAGAGATATTGTATGTGTATGTTGACATGGTGAACAAATCATTCTCTTAACAATGAATCAGTACATCACTATGAACATTTTTGTCTGTGTGGGATATTAAAGAATAATGGTTTATTAATAATCTAAATAACTGGTCTATAATTTAATATATTGACCTCTCAGTAGCTGCTGAATTCTGCACTTTAATCAATGCCCTTCTAATATGTTTAACAGATGTGGTTTTCTTGTAAAGAATTATGCAAAGAGTATTAAGACTCCTTTTTACTATCAGTTGTAGCTGAGTTAAGCTTTTATCATTAAAATTTACATTACAAAAATGTTAGTATAGAAACGATGATGCTCTAATGTGCCTTAATGAAATGTATCTCAGAAAAATAGTGGGTTTTCATTAGTGACCTGTAACATTTTTTGTAAAATATTTTGAAGTGCATTATACTATGATGTATATTTAATGCACAATAAAATAATTACAATACTATTTTTGCAAGGATTTTTTTTCCATTGTGGCTGGTATTTCTTTATCCACATTTTTATTATTCAATATCTTGCAACAGCATGTGATTTAATGGCATACCCATTCAATAAACAATAGATACCTCTATTCCAACAGAATGTCATTTCACATTCACTACTGGGGCCCAAAGGATCAGAGGCCATAGGCTGGAGACTTGCTACTCAAGATATCACAACCAGTTTTGTGTTCTCCAAAGAGACACCATTTAGTCCTGCTGTTTTACGAGACAAGAATGCCTCCAATCGTGAGTATCTTTGCTTCAGATTCTTATCAATTTCACTTATTGCCTCATGATTCTGACTTTAATTTGGAAGCATTTTATTTGTTTTGGGTTGTTTAAAAAAAATAAAATAAAATTACTTTCTGATGATACACAAAACAATGTTTCATTGCTTGTTGCCCTTTGCAGGACCCAAGCACATCAGCAAGTCTGAAGACAACCTCTTAACCCCTCAATGTGATAGTGCAGCTCACCAGACATCCTGGAATGGTGCACGTCCCAATGGAACCAAGCCTTTTGGTAGCGATGCCTACTTAGGCACCCCTGTTGGCATGTCCTTCAAAAACAATTACTTTTCTGAGCCCACCCTAGGCCCAGGCAAGCTCCCCAATGCTGGTAATACTCCCAAGCATCTTTGCTGTGTAACCAGTGCTGAAAGCCTGCACAGTGACAGTTCCATCATAGAGGACAGCACTCTCACTGGCTCCACTCTCCTCAAGGTCAAGAATGCTTTTGCAGAGTCCAGCAGCAATCTGTGCTTAATCATTAAGGACCACAGTGCCCCCACTGCAAAGGAAATGAGATCAGAGGTGATTGACACTGTGCTTTTGCAGGAGAGCCCTTTAAAACCAGAGGTCAAACAGATTTTCAAGAGTCCAAGCCAGAGGGAGAGCCAAATTCATGACCAAAATATTACACTTAATCAGTTGGAAATTACACCCTTGACTCCACTACACATAGACTCTGCATTATTTGAGGTCCAACCATTAGCTGATTCTTCTGAGGAGGAAGACATTTTACTCCAGAGTGGAAATGAAGCAGTAGCTTGCATGCCTGATCAGCTGAACTGCAGTAGGTTGGTTGAGGCCCTTGACATTGGCAGTCCCCTGCCATTTAAACAAACCATGTCCATTAATGTGCAGTCTAAGCAGTCTACCCCTTGCAGATCAAACCTTCAGGTCTCCGAGCAGTTGGGGCAGATGGGAAAAGCAGCAAAGTCACCTGCACCTAAGGCCCATCTGTCAAATTCTTCAAACGTCTTAGGTACCTTAGAATCTCGTCTGCGAGTGGCTGACCACATCAAATGGTTCAACACCCTCACTTTGGACTCCCCCAAGACCAAAGCTGTCCGTTCCCCTCTCAAGTTCCAGCGCATCCCGGTCAGACAGTCTGTTAGGAGAATCAACTCCCTGCTGGCCAGTAAGGCTTCAGGAGGTCCTACCAAGCCTGCAAGTCCAATTGTGAAGTCACTCAGTCTTGAGACCGGGCTGTTGGCTGCTGGAGCGGGACCGATGGTTACCTGCCTTGAAAATGAGGCCAAAGGGCCACGTGAAGTTGCTCCCAGAAGATTTGGCAGCACTAGTCAGCAGGTTAGGCACTGCGTGCTTGATGATGTGACCAACAAGGTGCATCAGAAGATGAAAGGTGATCCATCTCTAACAGGCAAGGGCAATACCACATCATACGTAGGGATCTCTGAAAAATTACTCTTGCGTCAAGCGTCAGCAAAGGACACGTGCCACTACAAAGGCTCGCCCAAGAACCCTCTCGCAGAGTGTCGTCTGCTCTCAGCCATGAAACCCATTGACCTCTGAGATGCCCTCAGTGCTTTGCTTGCCAGATAGCCACATGCCATGGAGCATACTTTCTTACACTTGAATAGAAAGCATCCCTTTGTTTATAAATGTTAATTTATTGTCAAATTCTTAATGCTGTTCCATAATGTGAGCCTTGACAGTTTGACAGACCCTAATAATTTTTTTATTATTATAAAAAATGTTCTCTGTGCTGGGTGTCCAGTTTTTCAGTTTTGCACTTTCTCTGTGTGAGTGCCTGAAATGCAGTGAGGTTTTAGTATATGATGGATAGTTTTGTGATTGGAAGCATCAGTGTAGAATTTACGTGTACTTTACCGTAATGTCATGTTTGATTTTATTTATATTTTATGCTTAGAAATTAGTCAGGTTAAGCATTCCCGTCATGGTGTTCTGTTAAGATTTTTAAAGAAGAGAAAAAAATCATGTCCTTTGGTTCTGCTTTTGCTATTAGATGCTGATCATTCAGTTGGGCTTCTACTGTAGGGGATTGTTATAGCTTCATGGAGAAATTTAACAGAAGAAATGTTAATTTTGCTTTATCTTGCATTTTCCCTTCTTCAAAACGATTTAAAAATGTTTTTTGTTGTTTTTTGTCAACCAAAAAGGAATAAGTTCATCACAAAAAGCAGACCTCCAGTAAATTTTCACAGAAAAAGAAAAACCTGTACGAAGTGTGACTGTTCAAGTTGTCTAAGTGAATAAATGTAAGTTGTTTTTGTCATTCCTCTGTATAGCTTGTGTACAGTGGAACGAAATGTTGCTTCTCCGGAGACCATGGTGGTGTAACAGAACAGGGTACAAAACAGTAAATAAATACGCGGGACAGGACAGGCCGTGGACGCGGCGCACATGGGCTGTGAACTGTAGGCAGTTTGCAGCGCATGGAGTCATGCTGGTTTTGCTGTTGGAAATCTGCTGCTATGTTGCACAGCGTTAAGATTAAACAAACCATTTCAAGTAATTTATCCAGCCTAATTTTCCACTTTGTAAAATGTGCATACTTTTAATTCTCATGAATTTTGCCTGCTTTTGTTCTAACAATGTCACACTCAACCTGTTTGTGACGAATGATTGAATGAGGTTTTATTTGCTAAGTGTGCTAATGCACACAAGGAATTTGCTTGGGTGCTTGGTGCTTTCAGTATTACAGGCACAGAGTAAACAGCATATTTACTGAGTAAAAAGAATAAATACAAAAAAGTAAAAGTGATGGGATATATTGTACAGAGACATTAGCGAGAGACTAGAGAGTTTTTGTGCACAAATACAGTTAAAAACCAGCTACAGCGCGATCACAGTTTCCCTAACGGACAGGCCCGAATGACTGTTTACTTTACAGTTCGAGTCAACATAACATAAGACGCAGATAAATTTCCCCAATGGCGGGTGGTAACGGGAGCGAGGGACGCGCGCTCCTGCTCGCTGCCTTGGCAACCGCGCGTGCATCATTACCTCTGCTTCTGCGAGCCCGGCGTCGCCGCGCGACAGAATATCGCCTCCGCTTCCTACTCGCATCAGCATTTCATGGTAAGAACGCTTTAAAATATGGCTGGTTCGGGATTTCTTACATAATTGTGATAAACACGGTGGCTCCAGTAAAGGAAGGGATTACACGGTTTATTTCGATTTGTCTACGTCGCTGGAGTGGGAGGAAGATGCAAACGGGCCTGCCTGGACTGCGCTAACAAAACATCGAACAAATAAAAGACGCACATGATATTTTAAAGTAGAACTGTGCTTCTTAAAAAAGCGTATCATTTTGTGTCATTCATATCAGTGTCTTTTGTGATCCGAACATAAAAGATGACGTCATGTTCGCAGCACATAATATTAGTAATGATAATCATAATATGCATGACTGGGTTATTTCATTCATCATGGTCGTAAATTTTGTGGTACTGGAGTGTTTAAAAATGAAATATTCTCATAACAGATTTTTGCTGCTTGCTTCAGTCTCCAATAAATAAAACCCGGCCTCGGCCTGCAACGCAGAACTGTAAATAGCTTATAATAACAATAATCATTATATGAAGGGGAAATTCTGCTTCTGTAATGGTGAAGAAGTTGGGATTATAAAATGATTTTTTTTTTTCCCCAGCGGGTTGAAATCCAGTATTAATTTCCTTGCGCTGAACGGAATGAGACAGAATGGCGCGCAGTGGGGTGGGGGGGGGACAGGCGCGAGTCCCTTTAAGGCGCCTTATCTGCACGCTCTCAATGACTTTCCAGGCCGTGTTGGCGATGGGCTCCACGCTCGTGCTGCGCGCGCTCCTGTGCTGCACCGTGCTCGCGGCCGGCCGCAGCGCCCGCGCGCTCGACCAAGTGTCGGAGGCGGATCTGCAGCGCGTGCTGCATGGCATCATCGAGCAGCTGGGCATCGCGCGCCCCCGGGTGGAGTACCCCGCGCACCAGGCCACCAACATCGTGGGACCGCAGAGTATCCAAGGTGCGGCTCCCATTGTGCTTTTTAAAACCATCTCTGAGGTGTGATACTGTGAGTGTGAACTCTTTTTGTTCAGATGTGTGCGTCATTGTGTCACAACTGTGCCTTTGGTTCACAGGTGTAACAAGGTGTCTTTGCCCAAGAGCGGAACACGCTTCACGCGTAGCCCCCTCAGTAACTGCGTAACTCCTTTCTTGCGCTGCTGATCACGTTCTTGGGCCCCGATATCTTACTAGTTGTTGCAGCCCTGGAAAAGGCACATGTCTTAGGACATATTTGGATTTTCTAAGTGACCGCAATTATACTGTCACACAAGCAAAAAACATTAAGGCCGGTGGAAATAATGTTTACCAGACACATTTCTCCACTGCACCTTACAATGTCACAATTACTTCAAGCTTATAGTTATTTACCCATTTACACAGCTGGGTAATTTTACTGGAGTAACTTAGGCTAAGTACCTTTCTCAAGGGTACTACAACCAGAGGGGGGGATCAAACCTACAACCTTTAGAACCAAAGGCAGCAGCCCCAACCACTAATCTACCAGCTGTCCCAATGAAGTGTGTGCTGCGAAAATGTGAGTGTATGGGCATGGATCCTATGGATTTGGGCCATAAGGAAAGAAGGGGGTCCATAAGAACCAGGCAGTTTGTAGCCCTGTTACCCAGAATCACCACCGAGTTAAACTGCTCTAAAAAAATGTGTCACCCCACTTTTCATGCTGACCTTTCCTTGAGGAGCTGCTCTGTTCAGAGGCTTGATCATAAGAACCTTTCCGTGAACCTCACGTGTGAATGAATATTATCTCACATGAAAATAATGACTAGTTTGGACTATTTCTTGATAGGACACGACGTCACATTTTCACTTGCAATATCAAGTGTTATGTATGAAATAGCTGTGCCTGTCACTATATACTAGGTGTTTGCCTGTATATGTGGCTGCCATGCAGTGTGTTCATTGCTGGAGCTCAAGATAGTGTTCTGGTACTAGCAGAGCTCCCTTTCAGACCATACGTCTAATGGGAGCTGAGTGGACATGTCCTCCAATATTGAAGTGAGCCGTAGTGACCCCACAGGATTTATGCACACCTCCCCTGAGGACTGTTCCTAATATTTTTGGTCCCCGAATAGCTGACAAGTTGTTGCACGGCTGATTCGGACCTCGGTCTCTCAGAGCTGGAGTCCAGCACGTTCATCTCTTGCTGCATCTGCCTAAATGAAAGCCGCGCTTGGTGGACTGTTCCTGGTCTTCCCCGGCTCTTCCGTCCTGCAGCAGCTTGGGACAGCTTGGGACGGCTTAGGACAGGATGGCACAGGGACAAGACTGCAGTTTGCACCCACTACAGGGTCTCAGTGACAAGGGCAGATGGGACAGACAGGGCATCTCCAAATTTAGCTGTAACCAAATAAGCCAGTTTGGGAAAAATCCCATTTTTAATGTCTGGCTGCCTGCCAGGGCTGTCTCCAATTTGGAAAGAGGCAGCAAGGTGAGGGGGAGACCAGTACTGTCTCAAAAGAGGGGAGATTTGATACTGCAATGCGGTCATGTGACCAGTGCGGGGGGACTACCTTCCAGATGAGCGTCTGTCTCGACGGGGCAAAGTCGAGCACGTTGAGTTGACTCTGTTGTGGCTGTTTGGTGGGACTTTGACGTTCCCAAATGGAGTGTTGTCACTGCTCAGTGATGCACGTCTACCGTTTCAGAATGTAGCACTGACATCTTCACAACTCTAGATGGAATCCAGCGTCAACACTGCATGGGGGATAGATAGATATATAGCTAGATCCTTCCTTTCTGAACATGTGAACAACCCCTAGGACTTTTACACTAGAGAATACTAATGTGGCGCGCAGCGCCGTGGGTTTGGATGGGGCGAAGGAGGACGCGGAAGCAGCGTTCATAACGAACGGTTTATTTGAACACCAACACAAAGGGAATAATGCTCTCGGTCCGAGGACCCCTTTTCCTCCAAGACCTGCGCTTACAGCCAGCCTGCCTTAGCACCCCTAAGTTCTTTCAACACACTGGGAGACACGGTCACCCCACCATTTTCCCCCTAAGTGCCCCCAGTGGTTACACACGTTTAACATTATTTCCCATAATGCAACTATCTACATTTAAACAGTAACGCGGGTCGTTACACTATATTCCCTCTCTTGTACTGTAGTAAAGAACATAACAGTGGCAGCTGACTTTCAGACCAGCCTTAGTAATAATTACATTGAAAGAGAGCTTTAAATACTGGGGACAGTCTCACAATGATTGCAGTATTATTGTTTTTTCACAAGGGGGCAGAATGAGAGCACGTCCACATACCTGTACGTTACCCCATTTTAAATGGATTGTACCTCATTCTTGCTATTGCACTGGTTGAAAGCTATGTCCTTGGAAGACCTTCTGGCTTTTCATGTTTTGGGAAGCCTATGACTTTTTCCACATTTAAATTCTGGCTGTGTAGTTACACTACACTTTACAAATGAAAACAATTATGCTATGTTTAATGTGTGCAATTCTGAGGCTAAAGAATATCTTGACTTACTTTTTAAAGATCTAGAAGAACTGTAAGCTCTTAAATCTTAAAATGTTCCACTGTGAGTTCCTTTATTAATATTTATTCACTTTGTTACTGCCTGCCAGTTTGTGACAGAAATACCGTATTGGAAAATATGAACAAAATTATAAGAAGGTGCTTCCTGTAGCTGGGGGGTGTGGTGGTGCAGTGAGTTTGGCCAAGGCCTGCTCTCTGGTGGGTCTGGGGTTCGAATCCTGCTTGGGGTGCCTTGTAAGGAACTGGTGTCCTGTCCTGGGTGTTCCCCCTCCCCCCTCCAGCCCTGTGCTGCTCGGCTAGGCTCCGGCTGACTGTGACCCCGCTTGGGACAAGTGGTTTCAGACTGTGTGCGCGCGTGTGCTTCCTGTAGAAGAACAAAGTCAAAGGCTGAGTATAAATGAAAGTAATGAATTTCTGGAATTTTCCAGAAATCCAACTGGTTCCAGTACAGTGAAATGAACTCCCACAGACGTTGTCTGAAGCCGCTTGTCCCAAGCAGGGTTACAGTGAACCAGAGCCTAATCCAGGGTGTAAGGGACACACACAGGACAGGACACTAATCCATCACAAGGCACCCAAAGCAGGACTTGAATCCCAGGCACACCAGAGAGCAGGACCCAATCAAACCCGCTGCGCCACATCACCCCTGTCACTGATATTCAGAACTGTTTAATCTCTCTCAACATTCAGCAAAGGTCTCAAAACGCATCTCTTTTGGACCCGCTTGTCTTCTGATCTCCATAAACTTTCATTACATTCTGGAAAAACACTCTCTGTCAATTCTATATGCTGCTCTTCATGTCATGTTTTTTGACGAAACAGCGGTATTGGAATTATTGTACTTTGTCAGTACATGCTTTGTATCTGTATCACTCTTTCAAAGTGAAATGCATGTTTGTTTATCTGTCGCTCTGGAGAAAATCTCTTCTAAATTAATAAATGTCAATCCGACTGTAAATTTGTTCTTTTGAAATGTCCACTTTGTCCACCAGGTGGTGCTCACGAGGGTCTCCAGCACCTGGGACCTTATGGGAACATACCCAACATAGTTGCTGAGCTGACAGGAGACAATGTGCCCAAGGACTTTAGTGAGGATGAGGGCTACCCAGACCCTCCCAACCCCTGTCCTCTGGGAAAGACAGGTAGACCTTCGTATGTCCACATGGAAACAGCTGCAAAAATTGCTTCTGAGTTTTTTACTACGTTAGAATTCTGCCTTCAACCTGTGCCTTGTCCCTGCTCATAGTTGGTAGTTTAACTCAGTTAGGGCCTAGGACAAACAGTTATTGAAAATGGATGGATGGATGGATGGATGGATTACAGCTCATAAACAAACTTTATACAGTTTCAGTTTTGGATTTGCTTAGTGTTGGACAGGCCTCGGATTGGTTCAGATTGGTGCAATGGGTGTATCCTGAAGATAGAAGGGTGTTGTAAGGATATTGTATGGTAAAGGTAAGTGTCGTTGACTTTCAGCATGTGTGGAAACAAAATGGGCCAAAGCAGTTGTGCCGTCTTCCTTAGGAGCAACCAGTGTGTTGACCTCCAGCATGTGAAGCCCACACACAGGCCTCAGTGTGAGTTGTCCCCCCAGGTTCCCTCTGGCCTTCCACTAGACTTCACAGAAGTCCCTGTTCAGGGTGTTATGCATTAATTTGATGATTGAGAATTCCATGCAGTTGGAGGGGTAGCCTTGCCCCCGGTGTCCTTGCAAAGCGCTCTTACCTATTATTACCCTGCCTCCCTCCCTGCTCGGAGGCCCCCATGTGCCTGTGGGGCAGCTTGCCATTAATCTTTCATGCACATCAATAAGACATTTTGGTCCAGGAAAGGTGTTGGGATAAAGCCCAAGCCTTGAAACTTTTAGTCTGGCCTAAGAAAGTTAGAGAAATCCCCCTCTGGGGTGCAGACAATCATATTGTATTTATTTAACAAATATGGGAACAGTCCTGCTGTTGCACTCATTGAGTGAATTCTAATAATTTCAATGGGAAAAAAAATAATGCACAATAATGAATACTAATAAAGCATTTCTGACAACAAAGGGTTTAACCCTTTTTTCACCAAACATGTAAAATTTCTGCTTTATCTTTTAAATTTTACATTTATCAAATCTAATTCAAATCCAAGCAGAGATTATCAGAACTGCCCCAAACAGCTTTAAATGGAGCCGTATATATAAGGTTTAAATCAAACCTTAACCTTAACTACCTTGCTCTGTTTGTTTTGTTGCTTTATTTTGTTTCTCCTGGGTGGTGCAATGGTAGTGCTAGAAACAACTTCTGTGCTGTGGGTTTGACCCTGGTTCCTTACATAGACGTGTTTCAACTGATTTGGTGTCTCTGAATTGCTCTTAGTATGTGTGCGTATGAATTAATGATTGTATGTTATTGCCCTGCGATGAACTCATGTTCCATCCAGGCTGTACTCTGCCTCATGTTGTATTATGCTGGGATAGGCTCCCGACTTCTGCAATCCTAAATTGGACAAAAAGTTATTAATAATGTATGGATGCTGTTGTTCTTTTATTGTTGTAATTTTTTAATTGTTGACATTTATGGTAAATGTATGTGCTTTCAGGGGGTGCGGTGGCGCGGTGGGTTGGACCAGGTCCTGCTCTCTAGTAGGTCTGGGGTTCGAGTCCCGCTTGGGGTGCCTTGCGACGGGCTGGCGTCCCGTCCTGGGTGTGTCCCCTCCCCCTCTGGCCTTACGCCCTGTGTTGCCGAGTAGGCTCCGGTTCCCCGCGACCCCGTATGGGACAAGCGGTTCCGAAAATGTGTGTGTGTGTGTGTGTGTGTGTGTGTGCTTTAGAGCCGTAAACACGTATATTTCTCCTTTGCTGTGAAGTGCTTTGAGGAGCTACTTTTAAATGCACTATATAAAATAAATATTGTAATCCCTTGGTGCTCATAACTCTTCTCAGTTGAGCTGTTTTCTAAAGTATAATTTGAGTTAAAAGAACAGTAAATCGAAAGAAAAAATAACAGTTATAATGATATTGCCTTTCAAAATATTATCACGTCAGGTCATAAACTGAAAGGTAAGGCGAAATCTTTGCCCTTTCGGCTTCTTTGAAAAGTGTTTCGCTTTAAAGCTCATCATTATTATAATTGATACTTTTATGCTATGATAAAAGTCACAAGATTCCTGAGAGATACCTGTGGCTTAAAGACACCTGTGATACGCAGGAGAAACCATGAGTCTTGTGTCAGGCTCATTGTAACCTAGGCTTGTATTTTGAAAATAAATGTCTGTTTTTATAAGTCGATCCTTATAAATGTGAGGTGACAGGTTGTTTTGAGAATTTTACGGTACAAATTACAATTGCTTCTAAGTCCAAACTGTTGTCATATGGCAGTTCATATTGCAAGGAAGCTCTGTAACAGTAATAAAGCTGTTGTTTTTTATATTTAGCTGACACCCCCCCAAAGTGACTTACACTGTTAAGGTACTTACAATTATTTACCCATTTATACAGCTGGGGAGTTTAGTGGAACAATTTAGGGTAAGTACCTTGCTAAAGTGTACTGCAGCCGGAGGTGGGAATTAAACTTGCGACTTTTGGGTCCAAAGACAGTAGCTCTAAGAGCTATACTACCAGCTGTTTAGGGTGCACAATCTTTTCTGTCATATCAAGGATGCTTACACTTTACTTAGAAGAAACTGACTCAGTTACTGAATAGCTGAGAGCAAGATTATTACTACTTGGTATCAGTGATCGGTTTTCACCATGTTGCTGATGCTGTGGTACTCTCGATGTCCCCAGAAGCAGATGGATGTATTGAGAACTTCCCAAACACGGCCAAGTTCAACAGGGAGTTCCAGCAGCAGCAGCGCTTATTCAACCCAGAGCACAACTACCCAAGTCTGTCCAAATGGGTGAGTGAGAGTTGCTAGAGTATAGGCACATGCTTATACTGTGCTCCTTATCATCAATGACATGTTGATGTGATCTCTCTTCACTTCCCTTCAGGGAAACATGTCACAGGAGGTTGAGTGCTTTTTTTGTACTACTAGGCAAGGCTATCAACATGAATTTCTCCACTGACATCTCAAAGTTGTCTAAACGGGATTAATTGAAACTCTTGAAATTGAAATTTGGAACTCTTACGTAGACATATGTTGATGTCTCCTTGACTTGGGTCTTCATTGCTTGTTCACAAAGGTACGCACCCAGCTAACTGTGAGAGTTCTCAGGTTGAAATGGATGGGACCTGCCCTTTAGGACAGCAGAGGAGCAATGATGTCTCGTGTCCGCTAGAGTCCTTTCTTTTTTTATGATCACCATTCATGACATGTGTGCTAAGCATACCTTGGCGCTTCCTGAAAAAATTCACACTTCTTGGATATCTTACACCTCTTGTTCAGGAGCTGTTTTGCGTTTTTGGATTGGTGGAAAATTGGCAACAGCTGTTCTTCACAAAAAGACTTCATATTGCAAAGCAAACCCTAATAAGAGCATTTAGAATTATTTGCTGAGAAAACGATTGTTTCCCTCGGCGTTAAAAAGGCCAGAGACAAAATGACAGGTCAGATTTTCTACTCTTTATTAACATGAAGCCCAGAGGCTGTTAACTGGCTATTTTCTGTTTGTTGCACATTGTCACATTGTTTTTCATTTCTTACAGAACAAGGAGCTGTTGTTTGAAAAACTCAAGGGTGGAACTAAGAGAAGAAAGAGGGTATTTTAACTTTTCTTGTCTCTCTTTCCAAGAATGAATGCTGTCCAGTGCTATATGGGGCTTGGTAGTACAGGCCCAGGGAGGCAGGGACACTCCCTCAGACAGGTAGCCTTTATGTGACTTACGGTGTACAGTAAGTGTGCATGCTATCTGCTAATGTTTACACCGAACATTGGTAAATCCTTACTGCATTTCAAATGGATAGGGGACCTAGAAATACTTCAATACATGAAAATCCTTCTAATATGGTCACAGTGGAAGTGGAAGTATTACGCTTACATTTTATGGAAGGTGGGACAAGGTGGGGTTGAGTGGTTCGGGATGGGGGGTGGGGGGTGAAGGGGTCTGCTTTACAGTCCTGATTAGACCTGATGTAGTCTTGACAATTGTACTTTTGTGTTTTCCAGAGCACCAATCCCTATTTAATGGGTCAGAGGCTGGACAATGTAGTGGCCAAGAAATCGGCACCCCATTTCTCAGAGGAGGAGAAGGAGGAGGAACCTACTGCCAGCGCTACGAAGAACTGAAGCTAGGCTGCATGGCTGGACATCAAGAGATCTTCATCATGGTTAAATAACTGACTAAAATGGGAGACAGATGGGGTGACAATTTAATTCAAATGCATCTTAAATACAAGCTATCTGTGTATATTGGTTGTGATAATCAAAGGGTAAATATTCATGACATGAATTTCAGTTTTTGGGAAAATAAGGGAGAGGATCAAAAAAGTAATAGTTTTTGGATGTAATGTTCATGTTTTATATGACTGTTTCCTTGGCTCTTGGATCCACTACCAGCCTCCAGATTTCTGATATAAACTGGTAATGGAAACAAGCTTCTCCAGGCAACGTGCTGTTTTTAGATACTTTCCCACCCAAAATCTCATAGTCTTGTGCGCTCTGTTGCTTAATTTTGTGTTCACTCTGGTATGTCTGTGTGCACTGTAGCTTGTACTGAGTACAAAGACTAATAAATTTCATGTTGTGCATTCTTGGTTTATTCGGGGTGTACTACACTGTGTGGAGGAGTTGGATCGTATCTTTGGATAAGGAATGGGGGGCTCACCATGTGTTCAACACATGGCAACATTACGAATGGACCTGGGATCTGGTAGGTAAGCGGCAGAAGACACGGGTTCGACAGTCTGCATTGATCCTATGGCCATACCTGCTCTTCTCTTCACCTTGTCTTAACAGCTAATGATCGTTAAAAAAAAAAAAAGGACTAATAGGATTTACAGGTCAGAGGAAAATAAAAACAGTACATGTCTTAAAAGCAGCATGCAGATTACCAACATTTTTATTGAACAAAAAATAAAAGGAATGCCAAAGAGATGCGAAATTAAGAGCGCAAGGAGAAGGGAGACATTCAAGATGGTAAACATTTAACTTGTATGTTATTTGGTCAGGGGAGGGTGCAGTGGTGCAGTGGCGCAGTGGCACAGTGGGTTGGACCGCAGTCCTGCTTTCCGGTGGGTCTGGGGTTCAAGTCCTGCTTGGGGTGCCTTGTGGCGGACTGGCATCCTGTCCTGGGTGTGTCCCCTTGTGCCCTGTGTTGCCGGGTAGGCTCCAGTTCCCCGTAAGGGACAAGCGGTTCTGAAAATGTGTGTGTGTTATTTGGTCATTTTCAATCAAAATGGAAAAGATTTTTGAGCATTAATGGGTTATTACGTCATAATAATTGGGATAACAGACAATTTAGTCATAAATTATAAGTATCATGTTACTGCGTGCTGCAAAATTAACACAACAGAAAAAACTGATTAATTCTGAATAAAATAATTTTTGTCCAGATGTGGACACGGCGGAAGTACTGAGGCTTAGTACTGAGGCTTCTCTTCAACCAGTTCAGACAGTTGGTGCATTATGCTGGGAAAACACTGGCAAATGTAGCTGTAAATTCATCTCTACGGAAATGCAGAATTTTTAAAAACAAAAAATTGCTGAAAACACCCACTTTATTAAAAGTGCACAGTTCTACTACAGTATTTTTTTCCGCATGGAGCCATGGAGAGGAGCGCAGCTGGACGTGTGTCTCACAAATATTCTTTTTCAGAAAAATAAGACAAATATCACATCATAAGACAGGCCATGAAACGTGCGCCACCACATATGTATTTACACCTGTGACACTCAAGAGCTACACGAATGTAACACTTAATGCTATTGTACTTGTTGAAAGGTGTTTTACACCCAGGGGAACATGAACTATTGAAGAAAACTTTAGTGCCAGCACTGTTTTGTGTAATTATTATTGATAATATATTTTGTGCCGCCCCAATACCCGAGAATCTTTTATTCCCATGGGTTGATACATGTATTAGAGGAAAGCTCTTAACTGTCAATTTTACACCGCTTATATATATGGTATATTTCAGTTCATACGTTTTGCAGTAATAAGTGATGTGTTAAAACAAACAAGGCAGGAAAATGTGGCACAACGAGTTTACACTCACTGTTCACACTGCGGAAAGAAACCGTTCTTACGTGTTTTTAATTGACGGTATCGGGAAAATGCGGAAAATAAAAGCACAGCCAGTGGCCCTGATGACAAAGCCGCACATAGAGACACAGACACACGCAGACACACACAGACACACGCAGACACGCAGACACACGCAGACACACGCACACACAGCGGTTTCGGGGAAGTGTCGAGGGGCGGACAGTCTGATCGCTGCTCTCGTCGCTCCCGACCAATAAAGTTCGGGTGCGCCGCTCACATCTGAGCCGCACGCGTTTAAAAAGCGGACAGTGCGCCGCTCCCGCATCTGTAGCAAAGCGCGGCCCCTTTTCTATGGAACCTCCGTGCCGGACACAGTGCCTTCGACGCGCGCTCCCGCTCCCGCTCCCGCTCTCCCACGGTCCACGCGCCCAACGCATCGCGCCTCCGGGACTCGAGGAAGATCTCGCGGAAACCAGCTAGACGCGCTCCTTTTCAGAGCTCTGACAGGTGGGTTTGAACCTTCGCTTTCGGTCACTTTTGGGCGCGAGAGACGCGCAGGTGTCACTTCGACTCACTCAGCTCGCAGAGATTTACCGTGAATTACCGCAACAAAGACGACAGCTGGATGTCGGCGGGCGGCTCTAGTCTCTGTATACAGAGAACACGCACACAGTGTGTCCGATTCGCCACGCTGAGCTCTGCTGGTTGCTGGCTCGAATCCCCGCGGACTCTCCTGCCGCTGAACTCTCGGCACAGGCGCTTACCCTGAACTGGCACTTCTGAGAATACTACAGTATGCTGTACAAATAGGTGAATCATTCTAGAGGAGATGGTTTACCGTCCTGAGCTAAAGTTTTGGCAAAATACGCCGAAGAAACTAGTTTGTTGATCGACTCCGTTTTATTTATTATGACTGTTCTGTGTGCGAGGAGCCCTGATTGTATATTGCACTAAAATGTGTTTCGGAAGTTCTGTTACTTAATAAAATTGTTATTTTTAAACGCATATTAATTATGTGATTAGCAGTTATTTTACGCCTCTCACACCGGCGGGCACTGAATTTCTCTAGAAACCGGTGCGCAAATCAGGAAGGAAGCGGTTCGCAGCCACTACCCGGTCTTCGTATAGAATAAACACTCCGGACAATCTGAAGCACGTGGTGTTCAAAAACACACCATAATTATAATACGCAATTATTTAGCTGTGAGCTTCATTAGAGAACTTGGCATTTAAGTTTAGTCATTTAGTTTTCCCCCAAAAGCGACGTAAAATGATTTGTGTTGTATTTTACTTAACCCGTGGTAATTTACAGTGTTAGAGGCACTGCACTGAACTCTACAGTCATTCACACATCTATAGAGCAGCAGAGCAATGTAAGGCGCGCGCGCACACGGAAACTATAGCTCTACACAACCCTGCGTCGTTATAGGGTAATTACCGTGATCACACTGGTACTGCTGCAGGAGCGGGATTCGAATCAGCAACCACCGGATTGTAAAATGACTGCCCTAAATACTGTTTTACCTCCCGCCCCAATGGCGCCTCTTGGCGATCCTGCCCGACTCCGTTTCCGCGAGGTTCGGACCCCAAACCCCCGCAACGCGCTCCCATCCCCACTCACTAACGCGACTTCTTCTCTTCCACGTGCGCCCTCTCCCGCCAGAATGAGCGGAGCCGCGCGCGCACTCGGCGCCTCGCTTTTCGTGCTCGCGCTGCTGCTGCTGCTGCTGCCGCCGCCGTGCTCCCCGGTGGGCGGCAAGAGGACGCGGGGCTCCCAGGGCGCCATCCCGCACCCGGACAAGAGCAACCCGAACGAGTCGGAACCGCAGTCGGGATCGGATTCCCGCGGTCGCGGGAGAGCGCCCGCCGTGCCCGCGGAGGAGGTGCTCGAGTCCAGCCAGGAGGCGCTGCACGTGACCGAACGCCGCTACCTGAAGCGCGACTGGTGCAAGACGCAGCCCCTGAAGCAGACGATCCACGAGGAGGGCTGCGCGAGCCGCACCATCATCAACCGCTTCTGCTACGGACAGTGCAACTCCTTCTACATCCCGCGGCACGTCCGCAGAGAGGAGGGCGCCTTCCAGTCGTGCTCCTTCTGCAAGCCCAGGAGGTTCACCACCATGACGTTCACGCTGAACTGCCCCGAGCAGCAGCCGCCCACCAAGAAGAAGCGCGTGCAGCGCGTGAAGCAGTGCCGCTGCATCTCCATTGATCTGGACTAGAGGGGCGGGCTGCGCTCTCGGCGGTCCGCTCCCAGCGGCGAAGGGAGCGGCTCACCGCGCGGCCTGTCCGGGGTAGGGGGGGTTCACGTCCACGTCCACTTCCACTTCCACGTCCCCTGAGGAGCAGTCAGAACACAATCAATCAATGCGAGGAGGTTATTACACCACCCAGGTAGTTATGCACGCAGCCTGTGTTGAATGAATTCCACATACACAAACACACTCACAACAAGCACGTTTTCTTCTTTTATTTCCGCGGAAAGCTCATCACTGAACTCATTAACTGCGAAACCGTCCACCTTGTGACAGCGGAAGCGCGCGATTCACACGCTTAAAACGGGTTTGACACGCAGCCACGTGCACGGTGCAGCGCGCAGAGCTGCTGACAGGAGGAGCTGGAGGAGCCGGAGGAGATGAGCTGCTGCTCACCGTTCCGATCAACATCTGTGTGAACAGCAACAGCTGTACTGTGAACAATTTGGAGAGGATGTGCTTTTTATCATTACCCCCCCCCCCTGCGATAAATTGCCTTCTGTTTTGGGTGTAAATACAGACTGAGGACTTGATAGTTTCCACTGTGTGGAATGAGAGCAGAGCAATGATAATATTTAATGTAATTATAAAAAAGTTTGTATCAATATAATGAATGTTACATGGACTTGGGCGAACCTCCTCTGGCCTGTTATCTTACAGGTCTCTTCATGTTCTTTAGGGGAGAAACTGTTGGTTGGCAATACACCTTAACCATGAAATATTGGTGGGAAGAACTATACAACAATAAGCAAGTTTAAATGTACATGACTTCAGCAATACTGATCGATTAAATGTGTTTCAACTTGTTGACAGCTGTACAGTTCTTGTATGGTGCTGTAGATATGTCCACCGACACGTGGACTGCTCATGCCACATAAGAACTCGGGTAGAAACTGCAGTAGAATTACTGCTTTTCCTGAAGCACATTAAAAATGAAAAGGCCAATTATATTTATGGAATATAACTACATGCACTAATATTCCCCGGCTGTATATTAGAGCACAGGACCACCCTCCGCAGGACTGACAAACTGAGCGTGTAAAGCTTAAAAGTGCATTTAATGTGTTCACTTAGGGACCGAAGTTCGAGTTTACTCAAAAGAATAACAGTACATATATAGTAAATATTATTTATAAAAAAAAAAACGTTGTAATTACTCTTAAAAGAAGTGTAAACATTACCAGCGTACACCATATACACAGTTCTATATGTAAGAGTGATACTTTAGCCCATCCCTCAATTTGCATATTTCCCGCGCTTTCTCACTCCTCTGGGATCAGCTGTTTAAAAGTGAAATATATTTGGAAATAGATATGACACTTTAAGTGACCTTGCTAGCTTGGCGAAGAAGGTGTGGGCTGGTGGTAGCACTGCGGACAATTCCTTGGAAAGCGCTGAAGAAAAGCGACGCTAAATGATGAACACATGTAAATGACATGTAAATAAGGGCGCAAGTCGCGCCTCCGCTCCACGGAACAGTGAGCGACTGGCGGCGCAGGAGCCGCATTCCGCTGCTTACAGCTCGAGCCGCCGGACAGAGAGACGAGGTGGACCGTAAATTATTTGGAAATTGCGAAGACTCCGATTTCATGCAGAGTATTTTATGTATGGGGTTAACATGAAACAGCAAATAAAAAACATCTTCTTCACGGACGGCTCGGAGCCAACCGCTCGCTGCGCCTTTTAAAAAGATATAAAAAGGCTTTTTATATCTTTCTAGGAGCAGACGGACGTGGCGTCGTAAAGCGGCATAATTTATGGGGGAAAAACCTCCCGAGACGAGAAGAAATGTGGGACATGACAAGCCTTTCAATAGCGGATCGAAAAGACGTTATTCTGCGGCTCCGATGATGTGCCAGACTCGCGCGTTGCGGTCGCACATTTCACACACCTTTGAGCCCGTTTTCACACCTGTTCAGCGAACTGCTCGAGAACCGGACACTCACGTTCCGGGATGTTCAAGAGCGAAACAACTAGCAAATATATATATATATATATATATATATATATAAAGGGATTTTTTTTTTTTTTTTTAAGACGCCTCCTAAAACATTAATGCTGGGATCAGATTAATTGTTCCGTGAAATGCGAGCTGTTACTTGTGCTTAGTGGGGCAAACCCGCAATTTCAATGAAACTAAAGAAAACAAAAGAAAAGAAAACAATAACAACAGTAATGCCGTATTAAAACAAAGAGTAGAGTTGCGATTCTTATTTATGTACAATTTTTACAGTAACAAATCAACTTATATGTAATGTTTTAAAGTTTTATAATCATTATGACCAAATACCCTTGGCAAAGTTGAGGAAATCTATACTATAGGCCCACCCTATGATACAGAGAGTGTTAATTATTTCATTTACTCATTTCCAACACACACACACTGTCTGAAACTGCTTGTCCCGAGCGGGGTCGTGGTGAGCCAGAGCCTAGCCCATCAAGGCAGGGCGTGGGGCTGGTGGGGAGGGCACAACCCCAGGACAGGACACCAGTCCGCCGCAAGGCACCCCAAGCACAACTTGAACCCCAGACCCACTGGAGTGGGTCCCACCCCACCCAAGCCCACCCAAGCCCACTGTGCTGCTGTGGTCCCTCTGCAGTATTTACTGAAAAACCTAATATGATTTCAGGTCCTACATATACATTCACACACATTGACACAGAGCAATACTGTTCAGGACAAGAGGTCTTCAAACCTTCCCAGCTGAGAAGACAGAGTGGCTTTTCTTCCAGGAGTCCTGGTGGAACTCCTCCCCTGAGTGTGTTATTTCAGTGCTAGATCTTGGCCCAGCTTTATGGTCTGTGGGGCAGCATCTTAGATGCCATCAGCAGATGAACAAACAGTGCGTTAGAGAAATCACGGCCCCGTGTGTCCGAGCCCTGCCAGCACAGCATGTCACAGTTTGGGTTCAAGGTAGCCGAGTCCATTCACAGGACCCAATGAAGACACATGGATGTGAGAGCATAGTTGACCTTTTTTTCATCTTCACCAAGCGATTGAGGCCAAGCAAAACAGTGCCAGTGCTCTCGCTTAAGTGTGTAAAAGAGCAACATTTCCAAAATTACACCAATATATCAAATGTACCAGGGGGGTGCAGTGGCGCAGTGGGTTGGACCGGGTCCTGCTCTCCAGTGGGTCTGGGGTTCAAGTCCCACTTGGGGTGCCTTGCGACGGACTGGTGTCCCGTCCTGGGTGTGTCCCCTCCCCCTCTGGCCTTATGCCCTGTGTTGCCGGGTAGGCTCCGGTTCCCCGCGACCCTGTATGGGACAAGCGGTTCTGAAAGTGTGTGTGTATCAAATGTACTGACACAGAGTGTGGCCTGTCGTCTTCCCATATTGGGCTGTCAGTCACTCATTTAAATATTGAAGAGGAAGGGTTATTAATGAGTTAGGGTTACTGACTTCATTCTCATGCATACACACACAGAGAAACACACATGGCACATGAGGGTGGCACATCGCTGGGATCTGTACTTTGGAGATAGATGTTGGACCACGATGACCCTGACTTGGGGGAGTAAAAGAAATCAAATTACATACATATGTACATCTGTGTAAGAAAAGAGTGTACCTGATGAGTAATACAACTTCACTTCTTGACCAAAAACATTTAACATTTTGAAACTTTTCTAAAAGACTCTGCCTTTTATTTAGACAGCTTTTGAGTAAAGCATGTTTCCATAATATTTTAAATCCCAAACAAAGGTACGTGAGACCATCAGGCCTCCTCAGTAACAGGGTATATATAATACAGGGTCCATCAGATTGTCCTGAAGGAATCACACCTTTGATCACACAGTATCTACCTGTATTGCATGCGTTTACATGAATGTATATCTAAATCTTCATATACATTTAGCATTTAAACTTTTCCCTACAAAACAAAAATCCTACAATATTTTCATTATTAATAATTGGAAACTTTTCTATTTTTGAGACTGAAATAAAATACATGTACAGTCATAAGTAAAATAAGTAGGAAAAAAAATCACAACTGTATTGACCTGAAGCACTTTGTGTTAGAAAGAAAAATACTTCATCTGTGTTTTAAGGGAGAAACTACTGCTTAATATGATATGTCTTCATAACATATGTTTTATTCCCAGTGCTGAATCTGCAGCTATGAGAGATAGACTTGTTGAGGAACATGAAAGTGGATTCCAAACTGAGTTATTTCTGGATCTTAGAATAAAAATATCCCCCTTGGAGCTACATAATATACAAAAATACATTTTCAAAAGTAACACAACAATGATTTAGACATAAAATAATTATGTCATAGAAATATACTCTAGTCTCTGTGAATGCAGGGTAATATGTATTTACCATTTTCCCCAAAATAACAAACCTTTCTCATAGTTCAAGTAGAAATATTTTGGTAAATAAATATATTTTAGTTATTTCTTAACATCAAAATGTATAGAGTGGCTCTGAGATAATGTATTATCATGCATAAGTTTTGATTACATCAAGGAGAATAAGAATAGTTGCATAGGAATTAAAAGAGGGGTTAAAAGTGCAAAACATCATTACCAGCAGGCAAACTGGAGACATGTGGCACCCTAAATAAAGCTGTTACACGCAAGTGCCGAGGATGTCGAACCCATATTTTTTCAAAGATAACATTCTTTTAGTTTTAAAGGGCTTTGGCGGGACAAAAAAATATAACTTTATTCTCCTTTTTTAACAACTAGCGTTCTATGCTCATCTGCCTACTGAACTGTCTTGTCACCTGAGAACCTTCACTCTACTTTCTGGAATTTCTGGCTCTTGCCAAACAGGGATTGCTGTGGAAAAATACACATTAATTGGCCAGTTTGCATTTACTGACAGTCTCATCTTTCCATTGAGAGGGGAGTTATTAATTTAAATTGCATGTGAACATCAGTTTACATTCTGTCCTCAAACAGGGACAGCTGGCAGCACAGTGGTTAGAACTGCTGCCTAAACCTAATTCTCACCTCTGGCTGTGGTATCCTTACATTTACATTTATTCATTTAGCAGATGCTTTTGTCCAAAAGCTCAATTTATGCATAACATTAAGAGAAGGAGACATAGCTCTCGATTGCTCCACTAAAAATGATCACTGTATTAGATGTATAAATGGGTATATACTGTAATTGTAGGTAGATTAATGCTGGAAGCTGCTTAGGAGAAAAGCATCAGGTCAATGAATAAACACACACAAGTAATCGCTCAAGTGTATGTCTGGTGTTTTTTTCCATATCAGCAACTCATCTAGAAAGCTTCCATCTTATCACTAATTGCAATATGTGTTTGCTGACTGAGAAAATGAACATTTTGAACTTTGTATGCTACATACAGTATTTGGACCTTTTAATGCAAAGGAGATTTAATGGGATTTCGGTACCATGGTGTTTTCTGAAAACATGGACACCAACACTCTTTAGTTAAGACATATCCCGCACCCACGCCTTTCTTCAGCTCCCTCTTTGGCTTCGTGGTGCCTCTGGACCACTAGGCTTCTAGTACTTCTGTATCTCTCCTGTACCTCTGGGTTCCTGCTGAAATTTTTTTGGTGACACCATGTAGAGAAGCCAGCATCCATAGCCCAGTGCTTTCACACAGAGGAACCCTTCTGGTGGAGCATGAAGGTCACGTGATAGGAGTCTATGTGGTGAGCAGATGGAATGATGAGGTATGGCACCGTTTGGGGGGGTGGGGGGTGGGTGCTGGGTAGTGGGTGGGCAATGCTGGCAACACAGGAGGTCAATCATGTCATCTCATGTTCTCCTTCCATCAGTCCTGATTTCTTTCCTTCTTGCTCAGCTGGAAGACATGCCTGCTTGCTTCTGGCGCAGTCGTTCCTTCTGTAAAGTGGAAGAAATGTTACTTCACCCTTGGCAAATCCAGCATCAAGCATTGCTTTCACAATGTGCTGCTCATCTTCATTATGGCTGCTTCAGAATTAAGTGAGTGTTTGAAATTAATTTTAAACCAGTGTAACATTTAGCCATTCTATTTACAATCATTTCTCCGTTATTCCTCAATCTTGATAATATACCACTATTTGAAAAGAAATGTAGGGAGGTCCAAAACCCCACAGCACACACACAATGTTAAGAAACTAATGAAAAAATCAACAGGTGCAATGCAGAAACCTGGAAGTGTCAGGCTTATACCTTCAAAGATTTAAGAGACAGTTAACTACTTTCATTGAAACATTGACTTTGCTTTTACCAGCTATCTGTGGCATACGGATTTTGAATAAAACGATACAAATGTGGATTTGGCTTAATCTCAGAAAAGACACAAATTAATAAGAAAGCAACAAATCCTAAACACAGGGCTCCCTCTCAGCACAGCCGAATGCCAACAGAACTTTCATCATAACCCATCAATGTTTACTTCTACCGTGACTGAAACAGAAACAAATCTACAAATGCCACTTTTACTGACCAAGCAACACATATGGAGCCAATGATAAACATATGAACAACATTTGGGTCTTGACTACTGCTACAGTTGTGTAAAAACAAGGGATACATTTCAAAATGTAAGGAGAAGCAATTCACATTCAAGTAACAAAAAAAGGCTGAAAAACTTTTGTACCATTATAAACAGTAGTAGTGATATTAATTTTGCTACTGCTGTTACCACAGCTAATAATTATAGGAACAACAATATAATGAGTCCTTCCTCTCTGTCACACATATTGGCTAACTAGGAGAAGTCAGAAGAGATACGCTTTTAAAAAATAATATAATACACTTTTTCCAATTTATATACTGTATTTTAGGTACACAAAAGCATATTAAAACAATGGTTTAAGTTGCACCTTGTTTGCCCTCAAATAGCCTGACTGGAGTGAGGATGGATAGTAATAATAATAATAACAATAAAATGCTGTAATAATAAGGAAAAAAATCTCTTTTGCCAAAGGACATTTCCAGTGCTGATTCTGCATGTTGTGTTACGTACAGTTGCAGCTCTGGTTCTCCACTCTTCTACTGCTCAGAGGCATTTAGACCAAGGTGATGTGAAGGGCAGCACAATGGCTGGGCTGTACATTCGGATGTGGGTTCGACCTCTGCTCAGTCTCTGTGGTTTATGTTCTCCCTGTGCTCATATGGGTTTTGTCCTGTGCTGTTTCCTCCCACAGTCCACAGACGTGTTTCAGGAAGACTGGTGACTAAATTGTCTGTAGTGTGTGATTATGTGCTATGGTGCTCTGCTGTAAAGCTGAGTGAATGACCGTATTGAGTTTAACACAGTGTAGTACACTGAAAGTCACCTTGTACAAATGCGTCAGAAAATAACTTGTTAATAACCAATGTATGATGCTGCTGAGAAAAGCATCTGCTAAATGAATATATGTAAAGGTAAATTTTAGAAGTCCTGTTAAAGGTGAAAGAAATCAGAATGGAACACCAAACAAGCAGGTGTGGGTCATAGTTCTGTACCAGACTGTTGGGGTTGATCTTCTTGGTCTCCACCTTCTTTTCAGCCGTCAATCTGTCCACTGTGTCCTGAGCCTCTTTAATCCTAGAACGGAGAGGGTGCAGCTGTCACAAGGGCCAAGATTAAAAATTCTGGCATTTCCCAGGAGCGATAAATCTGTGTGTAGATAATGAGAGCCTGGGACCATGTTGGGGGGGGGGGGGGGGGGGGGTCTGTTGGGACACAGCTAAACCTGTGTTTTCCCTGCAGATGCAGCTGACTCCAGCTCATGATGAACGGCATACAAGTTGAGCATACTTGTTCACACTGCTATTGCAGTCTCACTGTGCTCCAGTCAATCTGCTTCAAATGAGCCGCAACATATTGCACAGTCCGAGTGGTCCCGTGAACCCTGTAGGCACCCCCCATTTCCTGTTACCAGCACTAAACAGCGAGGGCTCTAGGAGACCACAGAAGTGCTACCATGACACAAAACGCAACCATTTTCAATATGTCTGTAATCGACAGGCAAAGGCTGACACCAGCTGGCACAGGCTTGAGGACGTACCTCCCGAGAAAAGGACAGAGAGTGAGAAAGGCTTTATTCTGGTATCTTTTTACCTGTTGCTTTAGGTGCATCAAAGCTGGAAAGAAAGAAAAGCAGCACTTTCAAAAAAAAAGGTGAATTTGAGAAGTACAGTTGGTCCCTGACTTGGGAACTCAACTAGGACAGAGGGTTAGTTCCTACTCAAGTTTCTTAGTTGATCTGTCACAGAGCAGGTGAGGGGCTTGTCATCAGTTCTATATGCAGCTACTGGTGAAATGTGTACTGGTATTGGACTAATTGACTGTACTTCGGGGGGGTGTGGTGGTGTGCCGGGTTTGCCCGGTACCCGCTATAAGGCAGGTCTGGGGTTCGAGCCCTGCTTGGGGTTCCTTGCGATGGACTGGCGTCCTGTACTGGGTGTGTCCCCTCTCCCTTCAGCCTTCTGTTGCCGGGTAGGCTCTGGCTTGCCGCAACCCAGCTTGGGACAAGCGGTTTTTGCTAATGACATGATATGACCGTATTTCTACAACCATACGTCTGCATCTGTACCTTTGTCTGCTGGTGACATTCACTTGTTAGTAAAGTCAAGTCTACTTCACTCTGAAGAAAAGCATCTGTTAAATGAATAAATGTGAATGTCAACAACCCGGACATTTCCATGGGGTGGGAGGCAACAGCTTGGGTTTTCAACACAAGGCCTCTCTCTCATTCAGCAGATTGCGGAGACCAGTTGAAAATACAGCTCATCTGAGTGAGCGAGGATGGCTGAAGCACACAGCTGGACATCCCGAGTGGCCTTGCAGGAGACTTTACAACGGTGGAAATAAGGTCTAGAAAAGAACCATAGCCCAGCACTAGAAACAAAACCATTTCTAAAGTATCTAGACTCTAATAGTCCACTCTCAGGCAGATTGTGTAGAAACAGAGGAAATTCAAAAAGAAAGTGGGACATGCAGCAAGACAACAACCCAAAACACACAAGTCATTCTACCAAAGAATGGTTAAAGTAGAAGAAAGTTAATGTTTTCAAAATGTCCGAGTCAAAGTCCTTAATCAGCGTCCTTAGTCAGTGATCTTAATCATACAGAAATGTTGTTGAAGAACTTGAATTGGGAAGTTGATGTCAGGAAGCCCACCAGCATCCCTGAGCTGAAGCTGTTCTGTAAGGAGGAATGGGCTAAAATTCCTCCAAGCTGATATGTAGGACTGATCAACAATCACCATAAACGTTTAGTTGCAGTTATTGCTGCCGAAGGGGGGTCAAACCAGTTATTGAAAGCAAAGGTTCACATACTTTTGCAAGTCACAGATAGGTAGCATTGGATCATTTTGCTCAATAAATAAATGAACAAATACATTCTTTTTGTCTGATTTGTTTATTTGAGTTCTCTTTATGTAGTTTCAGGACTTGCACAAAAATCTGATCACATTTTAGATCATATTTATGCAGAAATAGAAAAAAAAATCTAAAGGGTTCACAAAACTTAAAGCACCACTAAGTTGTGTTTTATTTGCCTTATACTGCAGACAATAAGTCTGCATCAACTCAGTCAGAGGTGCAGTATGAGGGAGAGGCAGCACTTTACTGACTGTTCAAAATTGGCAGATGAAGATGCCATAAAATAATCACAGCTTATTCACTTTCCATTTGCTTCTCTCCCACCTTCTCCACTCTTTTGAAGACCTTAAAGCATCTGTTAATGTTGGCAGATTGGCTGAAGCTTGGACGTGCGATCACAATTGGTATGCTAGTCTAAATACTTTGTAGAAAAAAGTTTTTGTCAGGAAAATGTTCATTACTTGAATTGTAGGTGTAATCACACATCTGTGTGGATTTTTTTAAATATTCCTTATGTGATATAGAAGAGAATCTGTTAAAAAAACAACTATAATCACCTCTATATATTCATTATCTCATGCTTGTTATTTTAGAACTTGTTGATTTCAAACACCTTGGGCACCTGAGCTTCCATATGTGTGTCTGAAAATGCTTTCCCTTCAGTCCCAAATCTACAAATGCTTTGGCATTTCAGATCTTAGTAAAAAAATGTTAAGAACATGGTCAAAGCCTTCAAGTTTACTCAGTTGCTCACTTGTTCAAATTAGGGTCACAGCAGCCCAAAGCCTATTCTGCAAGCATGGTACACCCTCGATGTGATGCCAGACCATGGCAGGGTAGCCAAATGCATTCAGTCAATATAGACAGGCTTTCAAACTCCACACAATTTATGATATACGTATATAGCAGTTTCATGTCTCTGTGGTTGCCAAGATGATGCTTGGTTTTGTGCAGGTAAAGAGGAACACAAATCTTTCCATTTTGATGATTTAACCAGCAGTCCATATAACTTAAGTCTTTGGGAAACAACAGATAAGCGCTATAATTACCTGGCAAGTAATCCCAGTCCCCCTCCTCACACACAGAGTCACACACACACTGGTAATTTTTAACTGCAACACCACTCCAACATATCACAGATACTTTCCATTGAATCGTCTGCAGAATGTGAAGTTAACCCAAGGAAAAAAAGAAAAAGTGACAGTGGATTAAATTTTATGACATAATTAAAAAGGTTTCTAAAGAAAACCAAACTCTCAACTTTTATGGGTCTGAAAACAACATTTAGGATAAAGTTAATTGTACATAAGCACCTTCAGCTGTGCGTGAAATAGAGCAAGATTGCCTAATAAATAATTAAGAAAACCATGAGGATCATGTGATGGTTTAAACATCACTACCTGGCACCTTCTGTGGACTGATTCCAAACACATGACTTCTTATAGTTAGTATTATGAAAAGTGTATTTTTTTAAAGACCAAATACTGTAATTTACACTAATGATAAAGAATAAAATTATATGATTAACAATAGCTTTTTAATCACATAATTTCTTGTTGTGATTCTCAGCTAATAAATTGTAAATGACATCACATTAGCAGTAGATATAAAAATAATAACTTAAGATTTGTGCATTTAAAGTGAAACTATCAGCCTGTAGAGAACACTTTGTCATAATTCATTGTTTTTAAACCATTCTGAAGTGTGTCTGAAAAAACTGTGAAATCACAGACCCAAAGCCAGTGTTTATTGGGAAAACCACTCTAAACTCCTAATGGATTTTTCCTATTGCTTTCACTGTCCAACTCCCGGCCCCAGCCCAATGCTTCCTTGCAATTTGATAAATGTTTAAAAATGTTTGTATGAAGAATATGTGACTACATGAGCTACTAGGAGTGTAATGGCCACATCCAGTTGAAGCAAACTCATGAAAGAGCCATGGGTGTGGTATTTAACAGTTAAATAGCAACAGCTTTCCCACCCCTCTCTACTTCTGACTTTCCCCATGAGTGTCGCAAGAATCACTCATAAAGATTTTAAACACGTCTGGTTTCCCCCGTAGAGTATTTTGCACTTTTCAAAGCTGTAATTGATTTATTAAGCTCAACTAAAAAATTGCTAACAAGACTTCAGTGCAGTTTTGATGAAGGCTGCATTTAATATGAAAAATAAGACCCATTCCTTCTTTTTAATTTTTTACAGGCCGAGGATTAAAAATAACACTGTTGCAAAGGTGGATTGGTGTGAGTTGAAATAGATGCATTAGATGAAATAAAGTTTAAATTGTGCATTAAATACACATTATGGTTATGTCTGAATAACTGTCACAGTCAAAAATGTTATTAAAAATGGGAAACATAATTTTATAACCTAATGGAAAAGTCTTAAGGAAACAGATGGAAAAAAAAAAGACTGCGGCACCTCGGAAATGAATTAATTTTGTTGTGGATTTATATGTATTATTTTGTATAATAGGTTATTAAAATTAGAACACAATAATAATATCACGCAATTTTATTTCATAGAAAGAAATTTCTTCCCAAAAAAAAAGTCACAATCAAGCTCAGTGTTGCCAGTCTCTCTACACTCCATGTAAAGGAACGTACAATGCTGCCTCTGTAATAAACCAGCAGCACAGACATTTGAGGCCACAACAACCTTTAAGAGTTTGCCTGTAACACCCTCCTTTTAATGGGTTCCCTTTCCTTTGTTAATAATGTCAGGAGGCTGCAGGGGAGTAGTGCTGTCCAATGGTTTGATGCCCCCCAACTGGACGCCCCTCAGGTTAGATGAGGCATCGTAAATCGAGTCCCCAGCTTAGACACAGGACCAGGTCGTAGGCCAGCCCTGCTTGCTTTGTCTTTGAAGCCACTGCTCCTTGGAGACTGGTGAAAGCTGTTACTTTTATTGTCCTCACTATCAAGAAAATTAATATTTTACTGTTTAAGGTGACTTCTGTATGAGAGAGAATGGCAAGAGGGAGGCTGGCACTCTGTTCTATGTTACACTGAAGGGACACTCATCAATGGATTACGTGGAACCACTCAACAAGGCACTTTTCATCACATTGTGTGGCAACCCGACCGATGTTTTTGACCCTCACTGAAATTTATAAACTCAAAAAATCGAAGTTCACACTGATTTCTGTTGAACTATAACTGCAGGAATGGTTGAAAAACAGAGATCCTACACCTCCTAGCTGGCCTGTCTTTCTGCTGTGATCCCTCGATCAAACTGAACAACTCGCTCATTTTACTGACCTCCTCGGCTAAGAGTCTGGGAATGATGATTGACTCAAGTCTATCGTTCTCTCAGCACATCGAAGCCACAACCTAGACCTGCAGATACATCCTGCATAACATCCACAGAATCCATCCTTACCTCACAACTGACTCTGCCCAACTACTTGTCCAGGCCATGGTGACATCCCATCTGGATACTGCAGCTCTCTCTTCTGTGGCCTTCCCGCTACTGCCATCAAACCTCTACAGCTGACACAGAACGTTGCTGCCCGAGTTGTATTTGACTTGCCGAAGCGTTCCCATGTATCTCTACTAATTTCCCTGCCCTAGCTTCCTATAGCTGTCCGGATCAAACTTAAGACCTTGGTTATTGTCTACAAATGTATCAATAAAACTGATCCCAGATATCGACAAGACTTGATCAACTGCTACACCCCAACAAGAGTGCTACGCTCTTCCACATCTGCCCGCTCGGTGGTCCCACACACAAAAGGTAAAGCACGGAGGTTCTCGGTTCTGGCTCCGTTGTGGTGGAACGATCTTCCCCTCTCACTGAGAACTGCTGAACTTCTGTCCACATTTAAAAAGGGTCTGAAAACTCACCTCTTCCAAACTCACTTCGCCCATGATCTCTTAAGTGCATGTAAAGTGTAAATGTTCATGCGTCATAACTTTGAGATCATGGCTGGATAAGCCTTTACACAGCTACTCCTGCAATGTAATGTAAATGTTTATATATATATCTCAAAAAAAAAACTAGGAAGGTGATTGGGGGGGGGGGGGGGGGGCGCAATGGCGCAATGGCGCAGCAGCACAGCAGGTTTGATTGGGTTCTGTTCTCTAGTGGGTCTGGGGTTTGAGCCCTGCTTGGGGTGCCTTGTTACGGACTGGCATCCCGTCCTGGGTGTGTCCCCTCCCCCTCCAACCCTACACCCCAGGTTGCTGGGTTAGGCTCCGGCTTGCTGCGACCCCACGTGGGACAAGCGGGTTTAGCAACTGTGTGTGGGTAATTAGGAAATTGCAATATTCTGGCAAAGTTTTATGCAACTACTTGTGTGATGAACGTTGGTGCATATGGTGAAGGTGAACTAACTGTACTTAGGAATCACACATCTGCAGCTGTGTCTCTTTCTCCTAATGTATGCACAAATTGTATTTTCTATGAGATATATGTCGCTTTGGAGAAAAGCATCTGCCTAAAGAATAAATGTAAATGTAAATGTAAAAACATATGAGAAACACCGTACTTTTATGACCAAAAACTGTTTCATAAATCTGACTGCTGCAGGCAACAGGCTAGACCACAGTCTGGATTGTTTGTTTTTTACCGCTCACTGATAATGAAACAATCCTCCCAAGATGAGCTTCGATACACCAGAAATGTTGAATGAAGTGTTCTGTTGGTCAGCCGTCCGCTCACCTTTCCTTGGAAATGTTCTTACTCTCCCGCTTCCATGTGTTCTTGAAGTCATTGCAGAACTCGTACCACAGCATGAAGACATAGGCAGGCATCACCTCATTTTCCCCAGACTTTGGCTTCTGGCCAAAGTAGACCACCATGTCTTGGAAACTGAAATGTAAAAGAGGTTTGGATTACCACATCGCCAGTAGTAGAGGTTGGGATTATCACATTTGCCCTCTGGTCTTAGGGTAGCTTGCTGATACCTACAAAGGGCATTCCCATTCAGAAGGAATGTACAGTTCTCACATGGACAAAGGGCAATTAGATTTAGTCACCCTTTCTCTCTTACACACAGACACACATGTAGCAGAAGGATGCTGCTGTATCTACCAACACCAATTGAGAAACTGTGCTGGCCTCTCTTGGAGGTTAAAATAATGCTGAAATGGCCAAATTTTGCTTTACATTTTTGCATGAGGATAAACGCTTTTGCAGATATTCTCTGAAAGGGGTGTTTCGGGTTTGAGTGTCAGGAATGCACACTTTCCTAGTGGCAGACAAATCAGTCACAGGGATTCTTCACATGGTTGTGGTTAACCAGCCATTCATCAGCTGAACTGTCTGTTAACAAGCCAGCGGCTCTTTAATTATAAAAACAAACTTTAAATTTACATTCATTCATTTAGCAGATGCTCTTCTCCAAAGCACATTTGACACATAACCTGTTGATTTCCATTAAGGCCTTTCTGGATTTTGTTTAAATTATTTCATTTTAGCAGTTTGGAATGTGTGAAGGAAACATAGAAACATATCATGGGTTGAAGCCCATTAATTTCATCCAGCCATAAAATTCCCATCGTAGAGCCTCTTCTGGATCTTGCAATGTTACTCCGGCTTAATTATGAAAAACTGATCTTTTCCCAGAAGCCCTTCCAGTGTTTCGAGGAGTCTACTGCCCCAGTGTTCCCTCCTTCTCTGAACACTAAAGACGGTTTGCCGTGGCTGTCACAGTGTTTGATATAATGCAGTCAGGACTCAAAGGATGCACATGCATCGGCAAACAAGCCTCTGACCTCCAGATGGTAAGTGGCTCCAAAGATGCTAAGGGAAGACACGATAGCCCGGGTGGCAAATGTGCGTGGCAGAAGTTTCCACAGCACGGAGCCGTCTTCCGTTTCGAGGTATCCGTCACGCGGCCCTGTTGCAATTACAAAGACGGTGCCGTAGATCATCCACTCCTCTGCTCCAAACTCGAGCGGAACTCCACAAACCAACAGGAGGGGGGTGGGGGCTTTGATTTACTAAATTGACATCAATTCTCTGGCCTTTGTAGGTTCTGCAAGATCTGTTGTGATTAATTATAGTTCTTTTATATTGGATTTTTATGGTTTGGTCATGTGTCAGAATGGATGCAAATCACACCAAGCCTTTGTTGATTTCAGCACCGCTCCCCAGTCCCTGTCGCCCACATTTGGAATCAGCATTGTTGACTTCTATGACATAATTGCTGCAAGATTTTATTTTATTACCTTGCCTGTGATCTGTACTCATCACAGAGATCCACAAAGGACCATAGTAAAGACAGCATCTGTATCATCTATGTCAGATGAACACACCACGCACTCGAAGAAATCCCTCAGTAAAATGTGTACAGCAATCTTGAGTAAGCCCTTGCATTACATAACACACACACACACACACACACACACACACACACACACACAAAAAGTCACTCTACTACACTGCACACATCTGAAAGGCAGAGTAAAGCTGTAATATTTTGCGATTATAAGATGCAGTGGATTTTAAAGAACAGCAAATGTTTACTGGTCAGAAGTACAGGTGTACCCCGGTACACTCACTCCTGGTGTACAGATTTTCAGTATAATGGCCCTAGAAAAGTTACACACATGTTCGGTACACAGACTGCTTCTGGAATTACAGACTTTTTTGGGTATTTGAGGTAGACTTCCCCAGTGATACAGAAGTCATGAGTCATCGACACACAGACTTTTCAACAATGATGTAAATGCAGAAGTGATGAGCCAGTCAGGCACAAACTTTTCGGCAACGATGCCTAAGCTATAAATTAATTTTGGACTCACTTCTCTCCTGACCTCATAATTGACTGTACTCAAGAATCACGTGTCCACATACAAATTTCTCCTTCTTTTGATGTAATGCACTTTTTACATTGTTCTCTGAGATGTATGTTGCTTTGGAGAAAAGAGTCTCCTAAATAAATAAATGTAAACGTAAATACAGTAGAGGGGGGTGTGGTGGCGCAGTGGGTTGGACCAGGTCCTGCTCTCCAGCGGGTCTGGGGTTCAAGTCCCCCTTGGGGTGCCTTGCGATGGACTGGTGTCCCGTCCTGGGTGTGTCCCCGCCCCCTCCAGCCTTACTCCCTGTGTTGCCGAGTAGGCTCCGGTTCCCCACGACCCCGTATGGGACAAGCGGTTCAGAAAATGTGTGTGTGTGTCAATACAGTATACTGTATGTGTCTTTCAAATGTTTACGTGTACTTACTTCATGGTAGTTTAGTGAAAATTAAAATTACTGCTCCAATTTAGTCTGTTAAATTCCTTCTTGATTATCTTTAATGTCTTATCATCCTTATGTTATAACTATTTCTTGAGACTGTTTTTAATTGGTTTTGAAGGTGTCTGTGGAAATATTTTGGCATGTGCGTAAACTTCAGGAACACATTTTTTTTTCCCCCTTTTAAAATAATGGGAAAGGACCTCCTGGTTTACAGACTCTTGGTATACAAACAATTTTCAGGAGCGAATTAGGTCCGTGTGACGGGGTATACCTGTAGTGTAAAAAAGCAGAACAATTTAAATCTCCCCCAATAACTAAGAACCATTCCGTGCTGCACCTAAAACAACCTTTGACACATAACCTGTTGATTTCCATCATGACCTTTCTGGATTTTGTTTCAATTATTTCATTTTAGCAGTCTGCAATGTTTGCAGGAACCACAGAAACAGATCATAGGGCAAAGCCTGTTCATTGCATCTTGCATAAAACTCCTAAGGTGCAGCACCTTCTGGATCTTACATTTACATTTATTCATTTAGCAAACGCTTTTCTCCAAAGCGACGTACATCTCAGCTAAGATGGATTTTGCAGTGCTGCTTCAGCTCACCAATAACCAAGAGTCATTCTGTGCTGCACCTATACATCTGCATGTCATGAAATTCGGAATCACAAATGAGGAGATAGTTAATGAGCCATTGAAGGTGAGCGTGTTACAAAACCCAAGAGAAAAAGAAACATGACACCTAATAAATTAGGGCAGCATGTTTAGGAGAACAACGATCCTTTAATACTAGCTGAGGAGGCTACCATTATATTAATGTTGCAGTGAAGTGAATCTACATGAGTATGAAGGGAAAACACAATCTTTCTGAGCCTTCCTGAGGTTTCATGTCACTGACAGGACTATGGTAAGGAAGCATACATTTTCTGTAAATTCTACCAAAAAATGGCAAAACAAATGTCAGCAGTCTTTAAACGTGGTCAAGAAATGCCTGCATGTGAAAAGTGCACAGTGCAGTTTTTCAGAGGAGTTCTTGTGCAGAAAGTTACTGGGATCTAACCTGGAACAGGACTACTGTTTTGCTAAGGAAACAATTGCACAATTTCACCATTCACTTCTATATACCTTCTGGAGATGCTGGTGGTATTAAGCTGGAATTTAAGAAATGTATACAGAGGGTTTTGTGTTCTCCTTTTATTCCTTGGTTAAACTGCAACTTTACAGAAACAGGTAGAGGATGCTCGTAATGGTAGGGGGTGCGGTGGCGCAGTGGGTTGGACCACAGTCCTGCTGTCTAGTGGGTCTGGGGTTCGAGTCCCGCTTGGGGTGCCTTGCGATGGACTGGCGTCCTGTCCTGGGTATGTCCCCTCCCCCTCCGGCCTTACGCCCTGTGTCACCGGGTAGGCTCCGGTTCCCCGTGACCCCGTATGGGACAAGCGGTTCTGAAGATGTGTGTGTGTGTGTGTGCTCGTAATGGTAAAGGTGATGGCAGTTGCTTGCTTTTAATAAATAGTTGAGACAAGAAGTATAAAGACAGTCCAATCCAGTAAAACTCAACTCTGAATTTAGTTTGTTTCAGCAGTCATCTTTGATTAATATTAATGTAATAGGAACTGAATTCTTTTTTCAAATGTGGATTACTTGTGGATCTCTAAGGCTGTGAAATCTGTGTATACCTATGTCTTGGCCATGTTGTCTGCAGACAAATGAGAACCACCTAAGAACTGGACTAGTGATCAGTAGGACTTTCGAGCATGACGCTTACGCTGCACTATATCCCAAAAATATCCAGTTCTTTAAATACGTAGCGTAGGATGAAAGCATCTACTAAGCAAATACGTACATAATGACATGATACTGGATCCCTGTGTTATAAACATTTTAAAGTTTATTAATTAGGGGGGTGCGGTGGCGCAGTGGGTTGGACCACAGTCCTGCTCTCTGGTGGGTCTGGGGTTTGAGTCCCGCTTGGGGTGCCCTGTGACGGACTGGTGTCCCGTCCTGGGTGTGTCCCCTTCCGCCCTGTGTTACCAGGTAGGCTCTGGTTCCCTGCGACCCCGTATGGGACAAGCGGTTCAGAAGGTGTGTGAGTTTATTAATTTTTAATTGTATTTTATTCACTTGTCAATTTTCAAAAAATTGTTGACCAGCGAATGTCACGTGTGTTTCCAAGTCCAGTCATTAGCTGACAGTAAAACACACCAACCCAGAACAGGAGTGTGGGATCACCTTCGTTCAACTTGCTTCCATTGCTTAGCTCGTGTCTGGCGAGTGTTGGTGATCAATAACAAACATTGCACATATTTATGGAATAATTCAGTCATTACTGATACTAAACAGAAGTTTCAGGTGACAAAGGATGTTTATTTTCAGTAACTTCAGTTTTAATTTTCGTATATAATAGCTCAAAGTTAATAAAAATGTTAAAATAAGTCTGAGTTTATTTTTTATTATAGCTATATCCTAGACTTTTACAGAACCTAATATCGCTATTTATTACACTTTTATTGATTGTATAGATGGGGAGTGCAGTGGCGCAGTGGGTTGGACCGGGTCTTGCTTTCGGGTGGGTCTGGGGTTCAAGTCCCACTTGGGGTGCCTTGCGACGGACTGGTGTCCCGTCCTGGGTGTGTCCCCTCCCCTTCCGGCCTTACGCCCTGTGTTGCCGGGTAGGCTCTGGTTCCCAGCGACCCCGTATGGGACGGGCGGTTCTGAAAAAGTGTGTGTGTGTGTGTGTGTGTGTGATTGTATAGATGATAAAGCAAATTGAAAGAGGCCAGATTCTGACAAATTTTGCACATAGTTACATGATAGGTGTCACACCCCCGGGAACAAGCAGAGCGGCAACACCTGCGGCTAACTGATGACTCCCGGGATATAAGGAGCTCTGTGTCCACACCATGATGCGGATTCTTGCAATCGCCCTGATGGTTTTGCAGTATCAGCATTCTCGTCTTGCCCTGCTTTGTATTCTTGTTCCTGGTTTTCGACCCTCGCCTGTTTTCCTCGACCACGACGTATTGCCTTGCCTGGATAGTGACGTTTTTACCTCGTAGACCTTCGCTTGTGCCTGACCTTTGAGTTTGTCTTGCTCTAGAAACCCAGTCGAATGAATAAAACTACCCGCGCTTGGGTCCATTACTTACTGTACATGTCTGTCTCCAGTCAGCCTGTTGCCATGACAATAGGTTAAGTAGGAGGTTGCGGACATTATTGTTTTTATTTTGAGCGTTTCATAATAGGAGTAATACAGTGATGTCACATAAAACTTTTCAAATTACTATCTTTTAATCAGAGTATTTTTCAGAACCTAACCCATGAATAAATTGAGGGACATCTGCATTTTTGTAAGATTCTGAGTGTGATCTAAAGAAAAAAAAGACTTTGGAGTTACAAACAAAATGAGTTACAAACAGACTTTCAGTCCCATATGTGTTCGTAAGTTGAGAACCCAGTGTACTGTTATATTATTTCTCAAAATACTTTAGTGCCCAGAAGAGTGAAGATGCAATGTGGTTACGCACTTTAGTCAAGACAAGGTTTTAGAGTAATGGCTAAATGGTTGGAAGGACAGAAAAATGTAATGGGCCTAGGTTGGGGTTTGTATCTCCACCTGCACAATCCGGAATGCTGGAGGTTGGGTCTGTGGGCGGACTCCTCTGGACAGACACCAGGGTCCAACAAGGGTCCCAGCAACACATGGCGAGCCGTATACATCATCATCATGTCGTTTTAATGAGGTGTGCCAGTGGGAGCGCGAAAAAGGCCCCTTCAAATGGCGCCGCTCGTGGATGAAATAAAAGACGAATGTCATTAAAAAGCCCTTGTGTAAAGCTGCAGTGTCCTTTTGATCAATACCCTCAAACCCCATGCCTTCATTAACATGGTGTTGGGGCCAAGTGTTGGAGCTGAGGCTGGGAATCCATGTTGGGAAAACCTTTGCAGAGAGAGGGCATTAACAGAACTTAAGAGGGCCAAACGGCTAAGACACTCATGAATGTGACCTGCACAATCTGAAATGCAGCCACAGAGGGAGAACATGCCATAACATTTGCCAAAAGAGCTGTACCGTTTATAATGAGCAAAATTGTTAATTGTTTATAGTTTCCCATTTCTAATGTTTAGCACTTCTTTTTTTTGGTTTGCCCTTTTATATGCTATTCCTGATTTATTTTCATATTGAGATAGCTAGAATTTAAAGAAAACAATTCCAGATTTTATCTAAACAAGGAACAATAATCAATTTGCTGTGTTTGTCCTCTCTGGCGTGTTTTTCTGATATGAAATTTTCCAGATTGCACTGCACCCTGACAGTGGTTAAACGGCTGCCAGTTCCAGTATTCCCCATAAATTAGCAGAGGCCTGCTTTTCTGGAGTGACTCCTGGATGCTGCGGTACCAAACACGGAAGATAAGGGCAAGACAGCGGTGGGGGTCGTAGTGCATGAGTGGTTAATCCGAGTTTGCAAAGCATCTCCATCCACATTTTCAGGCACCCTTCCAGCTTCCTGTCCTAGACTAATCCACCTGTTTGGGTCCGACCTGAGTTTTTCAACACGTGACAAAAGATGTTCCATTACAGAGTCTGGACGCCTGCGTTCGGCCTGAGGACTTGAGGCTCCCAGCTTATCAGAGGGTTCCTTATCAAGTGGTACTAATTGCCACAGGCAGCTCTACAAATTGCCAACATTCGGTTTATCTGATCCCAGGCGCTGAATGGTTACTATCTAGGTGAAATGGTAAATAATCAGTGATGGTCACGCAGCACTATCAGTTACCCTGTGTTCCTCTCCCTGCTCTGAGAGGCGCTGTGTAGGAAACCTTCAAGTCTAAATGAAGTATGAGCAGAATGCTCAGAAAATCTGGAGCTTGGAGAGATGAGGACCTAGAATGCATAGCTATGTTACAGGCATTTAATGCACTTTCATGCAACAGACACCAGGCCATTATCTGTGTTTAGTGCAACATAAAATTGACGGTCTTAAAAAATAAAGATAAACAGTAAAAATGGCTTTCATACCTTTTTTGTGCTGCTTGAAGGCGATCATCTTCCACACGGTATTCTTTTTGAGCTGTAAAAGAAAAAGATCAGTATAAACTAATCGAAACCAAGAAGTCTGCAAGGATATTGTAATAATCAGATATACCAATCAGCTAATGAAGAAAACAGCCTGATAGTAGGTGTGGAAGTCTAACTCTTGAACCATTAAGCATGGGTGGTCCAGCCGTGAAAGTGTGAGAACGGAGACTCAAAGGGTGGCATGTGAGAAGCCTTTTACTGGCCCCGTAGGATGCTTTCTGTGGAGAGGCCATTCAGTCCTCAGGCTTGCTCCTGATGTCCAGCATTCAGAGACCCACCAGTCCTAGCAATGACAACCACTTCCGTGAGCACCTGTTTATGTGCACACATGTATCTGCATGTGCATTAATGTGCTGCCTGAGGCTTGAAGACACTGTGGCAAGTGTGGATGATCCGCATCAGGTAGGAGATGCAGAATGGAGTGGACCACAAAATCGCAGGAGGGGGCTCAAGGAGGTGATGTGGTGCTCCAGGCTCCTGTGGTGTCCTGCCATGTAAAAGGGCTTAAATGCAAGGCAGATGTGCACAGCGGGCCAGGCTGAGGTGCAAGAATTTATCTAGGGCTGAAGACTGCCTGTGATCTCAGATTTATTGCATTTTTCCAGATTCATCCTTTTTACAATGATGGGGGACCTTTCCCAATTGAAGATTTAAGAGGGGGAAGTCTCCAAAAAATTGTTCAAAGGCAGGTTTGGGGGTCTGGAGGGAGAGCGTGAGCTTAACCTAACCCCCTACCCTTTCTGTTTTTTAAATATGTGTTTGGGCAAGCAGGCTGATTTGTCAAAGGTAACCCTAATGAATGGAGGAGGAAGGAGGAGGAAGGAGGAGGAGGGGAGAGGGGGCCTGGGGGACTGTGACCAATGGTGTTTGACACGCTGGAGGTTTTACTGGCGCCTGAGGTATTCCTCCAGTGGTGCTCCGTGAAACGTTGGCACCGCAGCTCCTGAGTGCGGCCCACAATGAGCATGTGTGAGCTTCTTTTCACCCTGCACTAGCTAACATGAAACAAGTAGTGGCTAACTAGAAAGTTACGAGATGTGCATGCTGAGAGGGACAATAAATTAGGGCTTTAAAAGTCTGACACACTTCACCAAACTACTTTTTCTTAATCGAGAGGTCTGACAAGAGCAACCTGGAATATAATGTTATTTACTAACTGCTTCAGAACACAGAATCTGTTATTTGCAACCTTATATGTGAGCTTTTGGTCCTAAAGCAACACAACACTTTTATTCAGAGATAAACGGTGCTAATTACTAGAGAATCCAGAAAAGTAATTATTCCCTGTATTCTAATTTGCGTCTTAAACTTCCTCACACCAAGGGGATGTCAGAAAGGTTTTACATAGCAAATAAAACTAACCATGCGCAAAATGTTAAAGAAAACAATGTAGAGACAAGCCGTTACATTTCAAAGCTCTTGGCGTATCATCTTCCAGTTAATCTTAATATGTTTCAACTCTGTGGCCCTATGAAATGCAAACACTATAACAGTATTATCTTTTATATTTATGACATATCACCACATAAAAATATCAATGTGATGAAGTGTGCTAAAAGAGAAAGGCTGGGGGAAATGTATGTCTGTGTGTGTGTGTGTGTGTGTGTCTGTTGGGATGGAGGAGAAGGGGTAAAGTGGGAGGTGGCAATCATTGCTCATAAATAAACGATGTGATTAAACAGAGAACTTGGGAGACAGAACAATTCCACTACCATCAGCAGATCTTGGCACTGTTTGTACAAAGGAGACTATCCACATCACAGGCCTCGCTGGCGGGATGGGATCAACTGGAGGTGGGAGTCCGGAGGGATACACAGTTGTGCCTCTGAAGGCCTTCCTGTTGCTGGCCACTCATGCCATAAGAAAGGTGTCACCAAATACAAAATTAAATGTGACTTCCACCAGCTTTCTTGGTCTGCTGTATTAATTCCTAATGCCACTTTATGGTACATTTGATATGTCGATTACATGGTCTGCTAAACTGAATGACATGTCGACTCCTCATCACCCGTGATCCCCATTTGGCAGCAGATGTAGATGTGAAGAAGTGGTGGGTGGTTTGGGGCACGGTGGTACAGCGGGTAGCGCTGGTGCCTCACATCACCTGGGCTGTGAAATTGGATGTAGGGTTTATTCCTTACTCAGTCTGTGTTTAGTGTGCATGTTCTCCCTATGCTTGTGTGTGCTTCTTCCCAAAGACATGTTTTGCTTGGACTGATGACTACATTGCCTGCAGTATGTGAATGAGTGATACTGGTGAGAGTGTTACATTGCTCAGCTGTATAAATGGATGAATGATTGTAAATACTAGTTAATAATCACTGTGTGCTGCTTTGGAGAAAAATATCTGCTAAATGAATAAATGAATAAATGTGCTAATAACTCATTTTAATCAGAAGACTTACAAATGGGTCCATGTAAGTTGCATTTATTCGTTTTTGATTCGAAATTGAAAATCAAAATGCGAATTACAATGCCTCCATTTGTTTTTTCATTTAATATTGAAAGCAGAAAAATGAGAAAAACGATTTTTTATTGTTTCTGAGCACAGACAAGAAAAGGGACTTGTTTATTAATTTTCTCTTTTTGTTTAATCATACAAAGTGTAGAAATCAAAATTTCACAATATCAAAAATGATGAATGCCTTAAAGTGCACAATATTTTCAATCTAACAAGTAGCCTAACCTAGAACTTCATGGTGTTTTAACACCTTAAGATTCATAGGAAGTAGCACCTGAAAAATCTTGCCGATTTTCTCGGTGGACATGTTGTCCTCCGTTGCTGTGACTGTCTTGCTGCTTTTGAAAAGCACATAGTGATCCGTATTAATTCATGAATAACTCGGAGCGAACCCAGCATGTTTGATGAAGCCACTGATGGATTATGTGCTCTTCCAATTTGTTTACTTGTTGAGAAATAACATAAAATGAAATATCTCAAAGTCAAAAAATAAGACAGCAAGAAACTATAAATGAGACATATTTTAAGTTACATTTATTCATTTAGCTGATGCTTTTCTCCAAAATGACTTACAATTATTCACCCATTTATACAGCTGGGTAAGTTTACTGGAGCAATTTAGGGTAAGTACCTTGCTCAAGGATACTACAGCCAGAGGTGGGGATCAAACCTGCAAACTTTGGCGCCAGCACGCCACCAGCTGTTCCTTTTACATTTTGAGCAAAAAATGGTTTTTAAACATAGTTAATTCATAATTTGTTTTTAATTTTTAAAACAAAAAACAAATGAAGGCATCGCAATTCGCATTTTGTTTTTCAATTTCAAACAAAAAAACAAATGAACGCAACGTACATGGAGGAGTACATGCAACTGAGGGTCGGAGTACATGCCTTGGCACTTAAGCCTCCCAGTTACGATGGTGTCAAAACCCTTGGACACCCCTGAGAACATAACTCAATGCTTCAGGTACAAAACTGGTTGGGTATGGAAGATGGTTTCAGGTTAGCTGCATTTCTTTAATGTTTAATCTCTTTCTTTAATCACCCCAACTCACTGTCATTTCTTGTGTCTTGAACCGTCAGTGATTCAGAATGTTTGTCTGGAACATCAAACAACAGAAACAAAAGCGGGTGGGGAAAAAAGGACCAGAGACGTAGATTTGTTGACTGCGTCTGTTGCAGCCCACACAGTCAAAGCAGACGGCATCAAAGGAGCTTGTGTTATAAGGCGCCCAACTAACCCAAGCATAAATAAAACTGTAACTCCAGTGGCAGAGCTGCACTCAACCTGAGGATCTCTGCGCCAGGGGAATACAACAGGGCGGCTAAACCTGTCTCTGTGGTAGTCTCAACCTCATCAGATTTATTGTTTCACAAGGTCTGGCTTTCATTCCAGGCCTATGTATACAATTTCAATGTTATATTTTATGCAGAACTATAATAAAATGTTTCCTAAACAGCTCAGGGTCTTTGGAGTTGGTTTTGGTAATTATTGTTTATCAGAGGAAGAGGTAAGAAAGGAAAAGAGTGGGAATGGGGTGAAAAGAAAGGGAAAGAGGGAAAAGAGGTTTGAAGAACTAAGGGGAAGTGGATGAAGGAAGAGAAATGGATTACCAGATAATGGATCAATGACTTTTTGAGATGTAAAATCTTGTGCGATCACAGGCTGGTGTAAAAGCGTGCACCCAGGTCATTCAAGTTTGCTTGCACAGCTTGCTGTGACACCGAGCCCCTAGCAGCCAATGGGACTGATTGCTGTGGCAGGGCTGTAAACCACTCACCTTTGAGTTATGGATTGCTGCTCTGTGAGCAGGTGCTGCTACAGAATTTAGTCTTTAAGGCAGGTGGACATAAGGCTTTGCGAGTCCCCACCCCTTGGACCCTTGCGAGATGTCAATAAACACAATTCCAGTGACACACAGCTTGAATGCAAACCACAAGCAGTGCCTCACTTTATCTTCCAAGCATGTGTGCACAAATGTGTCGGCTTGTACACACAAATACAGATTTACGATGAAGGCCGGGAGTCTGCAAAGCTAGAGGTCCAGTAGGTGCAATCACTTCTGGGGTTACTTTGGCCAGCCAGTGGAAAGAGGCAGGAGTTCCTCAGCTTTATCATGAACTTCCATCCCTTCCAATATGAACCCTCACCACCAGGACCACATCCCTGTCCCTATCACCAGCTCAAACATGCTGCCTTCAGGTAGGATACCAGAACCCTGGCACACCCTGGGGTAATCCTAAAACTTACACACATGCACAGAAACACACCACATGCTCTAGTTTAAAGCTAGGCCCTGCACACACAGAGCAAGGTGGCAATGGGTTCTCTAAAGCTACCAGTTGATGACACTGGAATCCAAAATTAGGTCTGCATTCTTTTGGATCATAACACCCCCATCACACAGCAAAGTGGTGCAGGTGAGATGGAACGCTGCGATCGAAAGAGTATACCTATGAAAAGCAGTCCATTGGAAGGCATGTGAGCTGACCAAGCAGGCTCCTTCAAGGGTCCTTTTCTCAGCTGTGACTAGCAGGTCCTGAGGCTAAATAATGAAATTATTCACCTGCAGACACTTCATTTGGAAGCCATGTGGTTGATCACATGGTCTACATAAATAGCTAAAATAAGTTAAAGATCCATTTCTGTTTGTGAGAGCTGTGGCTTTGGCTGTTTTCTGTATCGATGCCATAACATCCCTCAAAGGGGATTAAGGAGTGGAGTGTCACCATAGAGCACACAAGCTTCAAAAGCAAGGGGGGAGGGAATGGAGCAGGAATTCTGTTTACAAAAGATTCATAAGTATCCTGGTGGAACGTTTATGTTCAAGATGTGTTTGGGGTAACCAATGCCATTTTGTAGCCAATGGCAACCGCCATGGTTTCATGACCATTCGGAGACTCTGTGATATTGTGCAAGAGTCCAGATACTCGTTTATGTGCACTCAGATGTGAATTGTTAAAGGTGAATAAACAAAGTGTACCAAAGAAATGGCAGATTTCCACCAGCATTGTGCAGCTCGGAGACAAAAACAATGCCAGTGTGAACTCAGCTTCCTTTGCAAATATATCGGAAAAGCTGTCTTAGCCTTCTATGCCTTCATTTCTCATTCTGTACCTAAAACATATGGACACAATCTTCTCACCTTATTTGCATGTTTTATAGAAGAGGGCTATTGTTTTACTATATTTTTGGCCTGCCGCAAGTAATGTGCGTAATTTCCCCTCCCTTGCCCCGAAAGGCATCTCTCGTTGCGCGATGTTAACGGTTTTGCGTGTCACAAGCACTTTGAGAGATTAAAGCATCAGGCTGTTGGGCCGAGGAGCACGACTCCACTTACATACCTACGGGCTCCGCAAGACGCGGCTCCGTGGCGCTGTTGTTTGTCGTCGCCCTTGGTGGATCCCCCCCCCTTGCCTGAGGCACTCTTATGAAGTGAAGGGTGGTGGTAGGAGATTGCATGCAGGTGGGACATGGACTGACAAGATGCTTTCTGCTACAGTTGGATGAACAGCAGGGTGATTTCTGCAGTACCATCTTATTTGGTTTCTTTTTTTCTCCCTCCCACTACCTTGTAGGGATCTAACCCATACTTTTCTAGTGTCTGGTGGTGTGCGGCAAAGATCTAGCTGACTACCATCATGTTTGACTTTTGATTGTTTTGTTAGTCTGATGCCAATTTGACTATCATTTAGTACACAGCAACAAAAACAAGGAACTTCCAGCTAGAATTCAAGCCAATTCAAGTAAAAATGATATCACTTTTACAGGTATGCAAATGATCAGTATAGAAGGAGCAGGCAGCTGATAGCGCAGTTAGCAGAGGTGCTACCTTTAGTTCTCAAAATCACAGGTTTGAAACTCACCTACTGCTGTAATTGCCTTAAGCAAGGTACTTACCCTAAAATTGATCCAGTAAAAGTTACGCAGCTGTATAAATAGGTAAATAATTGTAGGCAGCGTAACACTATAAGCTGCTTTGGAGGAAAGTTTCAATTAAATTAATATTAATTGAATATGACTATTGTCTATCCCCATTTAGGGATCTACAGAAATGAGTATGTTTGGAAAAAAATCTAAATCAGTGTTAAATTTGCTGATGAAGATTTTCCATTATTTCACTTTGAGAAATCTGGGGCTGTCAACATGAATGACAATGTCATGAATATAATGTAGTTGCCTTGGATAAAGCTATTCAATTTGCAAAAATCATGAATACATTAAACCATCACACAATTTGCACTTTAATGACAAGGTCCACTCCACCCCAATGAATAGCTTCCCTTTGAACAAGGCAACCCAGACTGACTTGTGAAATCCCAGTCTGGGACATGCTTGCTTTGAGTTTATTTCTGCCATAGCAAAAGTAATTAAAACCCCCTGTTCACATGAAAAAGAATGGGACATCAGACGTGGGTTTCAGTAAAGTTACTGAAAATTGGTTTATACTTAACACTGACTGCTTTATCTAATTGCCTGATGCTCATAATATGTAATTCTCATAATTTCTCCCAAACTGGCATGATATGATGACCTCTCCATAAATTCAAATGTGTTGCTGAAGCGGAAAAGCTGAACGACTCGCCAGAAATGCTAAACCTTTTACACGATCTGATTATTATAAAATACACGGAAATGTGTGGAAGAACTGAGTTCAAGTCGACATATCGTGGCAAAAAAGGGACAAATTAAACCATGGGGGTTCAACTACAACTACTCCTGGGTACACATAGATAATCTGACACACAGTTTACACAAGTGATGCAAAGAAAGAAACAAACAAAAAACACATGTCCGTACAATGAGTAATAAAAAAGAAACCTAAGGAGGACATTTTAAGTCAACACAAAAAACACAACAAGAAAAAACGCTGAAGATGAAAACCATGTTTTTGTCTTTGGTTGTTGTATCTATTCCATTCTCAGCAGGCTGTACTCAGAAGTACACAGTAGCTACATGTCATTTTTATCTGTCCTGAATACTGCCTGCTTACAATGGGATCATTATGCATGTTGAGCTCTTGATCTGAGCACTGGCACCTTTTTACTCCGCTGCAAGCAATGATCACTTCCACAGGCGGCCTTTTTACAGTCTTTTGAGTATTTTATGGAATTTACCAAGCATTAGTGGCAATTTATTAAAGCCTCATTATGGTAGAGCCAACCGTAGGGACTTTGAATGGTATTTAAAGGCATTTTAAGTGCACAGCACGTCTGCTGAGAATCATACCTGGGTCATCACATTGTCCTCACTATTAATGGAAATAAATGATTACGGCACCAGCTGTTATGCTAACATTTTTTTCGCACTTTCATTAATGTGTGTTTATTTTCAAACGAGGAAATTCTGGAATCTTTAGCAAGTAATGCGTCATATGTCTTCAAAATAGCTTTCTTTCGTTCTACTGACGAAGCTTGTGTTAGTATAATTCCAATTAATCATAGCAATATTTATGCATAAATCATTACAAAAGCCCAAGTGAATTCCACATCCACCCCCGTCTAGACGTCTCATATTGCATCACTCGCAGCTTATCACCATTAGGGAATGCAATGGGTTGCTTCTTCTCTGACTGCTACAATATGGTCCAACCTGGTATGAAAAACAAGTGCCTTTTGAGTCTTCAAAGATGCTGAACATCACCCGAAATACAGCACTCCATGGTAGGAAATAATGAACGTTCAATTTCTTTTCACAGGCAAGGAAAATGTTCTCTCTCCTTAAGTAAGTGGAAAAACAACACTCCAAAACAAAGAGTGTGGGAGCAGTTTCTTGTCCTTCTCAGGACCTCCTCTCTGTCGCGCCCTGCGGTCGCTGCTGGTGCCAAGGTCTTACTGATTCTCATCTCACACTGTCTGCTACCAGGGCCTAACTGGGAACCATCTCTCTGCAGCATGAAAGGCCACAGACGATTATCAAGCTCAAGAAGGGGACAGCTTGAGATATTCTCCATGGCAACGGGATGCGTGCAGCTTTATCTAGGCACAGCATAGTAATGATAGACCATGTGGTGAGCTGGGCAGGTTATGAAGTGGAGGAGAGGTCAGGGTGCTACGGTGGGTCTGATTGTGGTGGTCTTTGACCTCACCCACCAAGGCCAGCTCCTGTTTACAAGCCTACAGCTGGGGGTATCTAACCAGCCTCAGAGGGGGTTCGAAGCTATGAGGCAGGTTTGGGGCAACCTGATCCCCCCTGCTCTGCCCTTCTTGATACCTGAGCTGCTTTATGGTACTTGGCCCCAGCATTTCTGCCCCAGTTCAACACAATGTGTAGCAGGCAAACCTTTCTGCGACCATATCACAAGCAAACAAAACACGCAGACAGAAACTACTAACATTTGGAAATCCGGTTTCACAGTTCCTGTGCATGCCAACAGCTGCTAGCCCCACCTTCCTCCTTTATCTTTAGCAAGGCCCTGGGCTCAGGAAATGTTTCATCTGCATTGCTTTAAAACAATGCAGATGAAAGACTTCTTTTCTAGTTAAGTGTGGAAACAGACTGTAGTTTACAAGACAAAAACAAAAAAATCATTATTACTTTCATGACTTTTCCGTTTCTAGGATCTGGGGCTCTGTAAATATACAAGAGTTGGGGTTACTTGAGAATCAGATCCAGAGGGCTGTGCTAACAAGGGGCCACCACTGCTCCAGACCATGTGAGCAATATTACACATTTGGGAATGCTAATTTCCCAGCAAAGTCATTCTAATCAGTGAAAAACAGCTCAGTGGAGCCCCTGGAGAGTCTAAACACATCTAAACACACGATCAGTTGAGCCGCTGGTCGCTGCCTTTATGTAAAAACTCACCAAGGATCAAACAGGCATCGAGACTCTGCATCAGACAACATGCCGTGCTTTCGATTCAGAGTGCCTGCTGATGCGCAGAATCAAAGAAAACATATCACCTTCTGGGAGTCAGCATAAGAGCCTGCTTTTTTTCTTTGTTTCACTCACCGGTTGTGAGAAAAGCCTCCATTTTCTCCTTGAAAGGCTGAAGGTGTTCCTCTGAGGAACTGGCACACACCTTCTGAATGTCCTTTTCGCAAGCTGGAAAACAAAAGGGTGAAAAATTGTTTATTTTTTCGGAAAAATATGAAAACGGATATTCAAATACACTTTCAGTTAAAAACTAGACTACTGCAAAAATGAACTGTGATATAATTTGTAATTCACTGTAATTTACATAAGTGTGTGGTTAAAGAGACATGCTAGATCTAGCGTGATGGGAGCCTCCATCAGAAGCAAGCTCTCAGCACTGGACTCACAAAACATCTGTGTTTATGCATTTAACACCTGCTTGTCTCCAAAGTGATTAACTAGTGTTTAGCTGGCACCTTTATCTGAGGTCGCTTGTAATAATGTAATTGTAGTAATGCGTCAGACCCACATCCAAATGTACAGCCCAGGCACTGTAAGGCATCAGTGCTACACGCTACAGCAGTGTGCTGCCCAACAAAACAGATTCTGCACCCTGGAAATGGCCTTTGCCCCAAACTGCAAACAAAAAGCCATTTCCTATACTTCCATATCCCCATTTTATATGCTTTCAACAGGATATGGCACCAGGTACCCACAAACTGAAATGTGTGGTCAAAAAGGTCCAGTCTGAATGAGCTACATTGTGCTCCAAGCCTACACCAGCTAACACCATTTTTTACATGTGCCAAGAACTTGGCAGTGCTTTAACTAAGCTCTTCTCCCTCTTGAAACAATCTGGGAAGGATCTTAAAGAAAGACCAGCAAAAGAAAGAAAAAAGCTAAACCTTCACATACTTCTGAAACCTGTTTGTCATTAATAACGGCAGTAAATCCCTTCACTTTGTTATAAGTGCATGCAAAATGGTTCAAAAAACAGGATAGGAAAACTGCCTTATCAAGGCTTGGGGCTGAGTCACATTCTTGTTCTAGTTGCCCTGTCGTGGAAGAACAAAGCGAAACAGGGCACCCAACAACTTACCAATAAAAGTAGTCTTTCAACACTTTGGAACTACGTCAGGCTGAGCAATGCTCATTATTCAGGATATGTGTAAACTAAATAAACGTCTGAAGACAATATGCGTGGGATGGATTTGATTTATGTTCTGGCGCCTCTGTTGTTTTTACAGCCAGAAAAGTTGCGAGCCATGATTTGTATTCTGGTGTCCAGGTGGTGCTGATTCAAATGGCATATCTCATGGTACAGAAAAGCCCAAATAAGAATAAACTGTGGTGTAGCCTTTGAATTAGAATTAGAAGAACTATTTTTAGGTCTTTTTCCCAAATCAGACTCACGTGATGGGCAATGCTGAACCTAAACTGATGTGGAGTACAAATATAAAAATTAACTATGCAAATTAAAAGAGCTTGTTGCTAAAAGTTAGTAACTTATTTTGTTAAAATGTGGTTTTGAACCGAATGAACCGCTATCCATTCAGGCAACAGGTAATTCACACATCTCAGCTGCAACAAATATAATCATTACATTTACCTGACGCTTTTGTCTAAGGCAACTTACAGTCACTTACCCATTTATACAACTGGGTAATTTTACTGCAGCAACTTAGCAATTTTACCTTGCTAAAGGGTACTACAGCCAGAGGTGGGATTTTAACCTGTGACTTTTGAGGGCAAAAGCAGTAGCTCTAACTATTGCACTATCAGCTGTCCCCTAGCGTAGCTGGGGTGTCTCCAGGACCACGACTGAAAACTCCTGCAGGCTTAATACATACCAACATCAAACACGTCACAAAAACTCCCCGTTGTGTGGCTGGTCAAAAAAGTTCACCCATTCATCCATTTTCATTAATTGCTTGTCCAGGTCAGGGTTGTGAAGGTCCGGAACCTATCCCGGAATCTCTGAGCGCAAGGCTGAGGTGAGGTACACCCAGTCCATTGCATGGTAGCAGAAAGTTCAGTTCAGGTTAAATATTTTCCCCTGAAGGGACAACAGGACTTTCTTGATCTTGGAACCTTTTGGTTACCAACTCAGGCTCCCTTAAACCAATTTTCCAAAATGGTGGCCAAACTAAGAAGGAACTAAGTTTTAGACCATGCTGAAGCTGACAAGCTTGTGGGGTGATTCTGCGACCATTCAACCTAATGTCCTACTTCTAGATGTGTCTCGGTGCTCTGGCCTTGTGGTCATTTTACCATGCCCACTTGCTGACACTGAGCTGTGGGTGGGTCAAAGTTCCACTGCAGGAGGGGCCCTCCGCAGGTGTACACTATGCCTTTCAGCGGCATTGCCTGTGGTTCAGACAGTTTCATACAGTAACACAGCATAAGCCGAGTCATCTTAAGCAAATGCAAAGTGAAAGACGCAGAGTTTTCTTTCGACTCTTACCCCCTTTTCTTCGTCTACATATTAAAGAGTGCTCAGAACAACAAGGCAGCAATTTTGTGGCGGCTCCCCTCGAACGACACAACCTGCGGTCTAGACAGGGAAGACCACAAAAAGGAAGCACGAAAAACAACGGCAGCCCCATATAAAAATTCCCCAAAGTGGGGACACCGACACTGTCTGTGCACTGGCTGTGGATAGAGGGGATGAAAAAGGGGTTTTGGGCTCTTGAAGCGTGTGTCGCCATGGAAACACAGCGCAATTACTCCTCCTCTGTCGTCGATGGTTCCTGCTTTGATTTGAGGTGGCTTCCTCATGGTCAGCGTAATCCCATAACAGCAAATAAATCCATGCTGTTCTTTAATTGGCCAGAGAGAGTTAATTGAGCCGCCTCAGCCCATAGATCTGTATTGACTTACTGGTGGGTGTGCAGTTGGAGTGAAAGCTTTGTCTCTGGGAACAAGACCAAAGAGTTCCCTGGGGCCCAGGGCTGTGGCTCCAAGGGGAAAGACCTCACTGCCGAGGGCCACTTCGATCTCATTCTTTTAGGCCATGTACTTCTCATAAAACAATCTGTCTTTGACATAGTAGTTGTCAGTTTACACTGTAGCAATTATTGTTTTGAAAACAAAAACAAGCAATGAACTGGTAAATTCAAGGAAAGGAAATCGAGTACAAAATGTACCACCTGTACTGCCATGTGTGTTTATTTGTTTTGTCCTGTTCCCCCTTCATCTCGAGTGCAAAGATAAATTTGAAAACATAGACGCCCCTCCATCAGAGCCAAAGGCTATCTTGTTGTTTACCATAAAATATCTGCCACTGAGATGGTGCACTTCAGTGATGTCAGCAGATATGCGCTTGCTGGCCGCGACGATGCACCTTGCTTGATCCCCCCACGTATCCCCTGTCCAATCAGGAGATCAGAGGGGGCCTGTCTCCCGCCGCAGCCATAATATGCCCCGATGAGGGCCGGAGCTGCGAGACCACGGCTGATCGGCACTGGACCAGATAAGATTACAAAGAATACTGTTTTCATTCAGAGTTTGTGTAAACTGTGGAGGGGGATGGCAAGCCATAATGCTCTCCTCACGTTCGGCCTCGTCACCCCTGCGGTTTTTAATGGGCAACAAGGAAGAGCTGGGCCTTCAACAAAGAGAACACTGCCCCACTGAGACGCTCTTGGGTAGATAAAATTTTGTGGACTAAAATCATAAATCTTAAAACCATAAACACGGTTATGCTAACACCTCAGCAAAATCAATAAAAATGTCCAGACCACCAAATGCAGTTTTTCCTTAACAAAAACATAATCATGAGAATTCCAAAACAGGTTTCCCTGAAACGGGTGCGGTGGCGCAGCGGGTTGGACCGGGTCCTGCTCTCCAGTAGGTCTGGGGTTTGAGTCCCACTTGGGGTGCCTTGCGGCGGACTGGCGTCCCGTCCTGGGTGTGTCCCCTCCCCCTCCGGCCTTACACCCTGTGTTGCCGGGTAGGCTCTGGTTCCCCGTGACCCTGTATGGGACAAGCGGTTCAGGAAATGTGTGTGTGTGTGTGTGTGTGTGTGTGTTTCCCTGAAACAACTTCTCATTTTCAGGTTCTCAAAAGCCTACAAGGAGATGCTCACCTCCCTACAAAGGAATGTTGTGTTATCCTATGCAGGACCCCAGAATATATAGCATGCCCTCCTCTGAGAAAGCCAAATAAGAACAATGACAAATTCATCAGTGTCAAGGCACAGAAAGACAATGGCCACTCATCTGGAACGCTGAGCTGATTCGAAAACTGAGACAAAGCAGGTTGAGATGGGCAAGCTTCCATGGTCATTCTGCCCCGAAAAATGCTATTGTCTTAAGTCTATCTATGGCAAGAGGCTCAGCTGGCGGCTAAAAACAGCTGATGCAGTACTGAGATGTGGCCATGATACAGTGTTGATACATTGTATCGCAAAGTCGTGTAACTCATCAGAAGGCCGGTCACGATAAGGCTCTTCCGCACAGGTGAACCGACCCAAAGATTACATAAGAGAACAGGTACTGCCGCCGCAGGGCCTGGAGTCTGTGCCTACCTGTGGTACGCTGGACAAAGCTTTAGGAGATACATGCAGAGAAACAATCAGATGGGCAGGATTATAATCAAATCTTAAAGGCGCCAGGGGAGCATTAGAAAGACTCCAGGAAGTCTCCAGAGCAGGATGGGAGCACGGCATGATGTCTCTCAGGGACGCACAGGAATGGCCTAGCGAACATGCCAAAGGATTGCGTCATATTAATGTACTTAGCAGAAAAAAATGAGAAACTGCAAAAACAAAAAGCTATGTGAAGTCAGACGTCTGTTCCATGACTTGACCAGCTCAAGTTGCCACTTTAATGTAAACAGGGACCCTCAGATACTTCATTGAACCACAGAAACAGGAGTCTCACCCCCAAGCCACCAGAAAATCTAAGGAGATTATGATGACTGCATACTATATTGAATTTTTAGCTGCCAAAAGTTACGGACAACAATGTAGAACACAGAGAAAATGAGAGATATAAAGCTAGGCTTTTGATTCAAGAGGCAAAAAAATACTGATTTTCAACATATTACCTACATTTTAGGTGTATGATATTTATGATGGCTTTTTAAATACTGCTGCATAACTAAACTAGCTGTTACCATCTAAAATTGTGACGAGTGCTAGAACGCACTTTCCAAAACAATATCCCAGTCACAATCACCATCCACCTTTTAGATCCAATGGCTGACTTGGGGAAGAAAAGAAAAAAAAAAAAAAAAAAAAAACAGGAAAAAATGGAAAAGACATCAAATAAGACACGGCTTTGGGTGAAACATGTTTTGCTAAACTCTTGTGAGGAGTCGGTCTCCATTCCGTGAGCACAGACTACTGTTCTGCAGCATACAAACAAAAAAAAATGTTTCTTGGTTTTTAAAATCATACTCATGTTCATGCTTGTGAAAAGTCTATACGTTTCAGACAGAGGTCAGGCGTCTCATTCTCCTGCGCTGGCATATCTGCTGATCATCTTAATCAGAGCACAGAACAGGAACTGTATACAAACACTACACAATCACACACAACCTGTGTGGCCAGCCAGCTCTCCCCCTGCTGCACTGCTGGAAAATTTCCTCCTTATGAGGCAAGGTAGAAAACTCTTCTGTGAAGGTCAGGCTTATAAATCATGTCAATCAACCCCAATCTTGAATCTGCTCAACTTTACAACAGCATTCTCACACATCTTATATTGAATAACTTTGCTGATGCTTTTGTCCAAGGCACCTTACAATGTTAAGATACTTATGATAACTGTTTACACACCTGGGTAACCTCTGCTAAGCAATTTACAATGGGTACCTTCCTCTCAGGTACCACAGCAGGATGTGGAAATTGAACCTACACCTCTGAGCCTAAAGCCAGCAGCAATAACCACCATGCTACCTGTATTACCTTGCAGGAAGATAATTATTACATTATAATAATAATAATTTGTCTTACTAAACCAAGAAACAGCATATGCATAAGCTGCTATGTTAAATTTTTAACTCAGATACTAAAAAAGATGTCATATAAGAAGAAAATATGTGCAAATGTGTTACGGTCTTGGGTAGGAAAATGGGAATAAAATCACGTTATGTACTTTTATGATATGACTTATTATGATTTATGATGTCTTCAAGCTGAGCTGTCAAACCAAATCAGAGCAAAGCTCCACTTTAAAAATCCCTTCCAATTTTGATGGAATTCAGAAATAACCATTGAACTTTGGGTTTCTCATTCATGCCAGCACCTTGCACAACATGAATATTGGGGGCAATTATATCAAGGAATATGTTAGCAAATTTAAAATGCTTTGTTTTAAGAATACAATGGCTTCATAGCACCTTCATAAACTGCACAACATATCTTTACAAGCACTATAGCAACTATATCAGCCTATATGGCAACTACATCAAGCACTGTATCAGCTACATCAACAGTTGCTTGGCCCAGCACAGCCCAACTGGGAAATACTAAACTCCTCTTGGCTGCAAATGAGCTCTGACTGTTCGTTTTTATGTGATACTTTCTCATCCGGGAGTGTCCATGCCCTGCTGTCTGCCGCAATTACTTCGGTGCTTAAGTCATGTTTACATGCGGTTTCTCCCCAGGGGAGGTATATAAGCCTGGTGTCAATGAGGCGGTCATCTTGCCCTCTGTGACCGGTTCCACTCTTGAGGCTAAAACGGTGGACTCCAAGCAACACACAGATGGGAGGATTAACCTGGCAGGCAATTTTGTTGTAAATATATTACAGTTACATTGACACTATGTTTTAATCGCATGAGTTATGGTGTGTAAGAGAACAATGTCAGAAGACACCGAAAACACTTTGCTATGTTTAACGCTCCCCGGACCCACTGTCCCAGGCAGACACGTTCACTTGTTCAACTCAGAGCAGGAGGCTGTCGCTCTTCTGGCTCATATGTTACACCACACAGCTAGCAGCTACAGGTTTGGCTCCCCTGTCACTCCCCATGATCGTGTCCAAGGAAAAATGACCCTCTGTTCCTGCACCAGAGAAGCTCTTCTTTACTCATGTTGGCCGCCCACAACTTACGTATTACTCAGAAGTGACTGGAAAAAAGAAGGGTTAAGAATGGTGTATATGCTGTTACCCTTTTATAGTACATCGGCAAGAGTTTGCATGCTTGCTCCTTATGGGCTATTGCCTGAAATCTTACATGTGGCTAAGCTGTAGCCAGGCACTAGCTGAGCTATAGCTGAGTTTCTGGGGAGAAGGGTGGGGGCAGATCAAACAGAGGGATCGTGTTTCTGCACAAACGAGTACGGGAGAGGGCAGCGAGGCCGGGCTGCTGGGCCAGAGGCCAGCCTGCTCCCGTGTGACTGCGCTGAACAAACAACGAGTGATCGCTTTGCCCCCGTCGCTGACCCCAAATGGTGGATAAATCAGCAACCCAGAGGGGGTGCAATGTGTGGAAGAAGTCCTGGTTGCAGTGGTTCTACGGTGGGGGCACAAGGGTTGTCAGGTGGGTCTGAGGCACTCTACTCCTGTCCCTCGCTATGACACAGCATTAGCAACATGTTCAGTTTGGATTGGTAATGGAGTAGAGTCAGTCTCTATGGAGCCCTTGTCTCTCTCTGTACCTTGTGGTTTAGGAGAAGTATGATGCTAACTGAATGTGGACACCACTGCGACAGTTTCTTTTAAATGCAAATGTTTAAACTTGAACAAAAGCATTATTTTCTGCCCTCTGAATGACCGGTGCCCCATCTGTGGTGTACCCTCCCTCGCACTCTATTATTCTGGAATAGGCTCTGGACCCCTGCAACTCTGCATTAGACAAGCAGTTAGTGAAAAATTCAAAAAAAAAAAATTAATTCTTAAAACAACACTTCTTAATGATGGTAAAAAAAAACAAGATTAAAGGCTACATGCAGTGATGATCTTAACAAGTTAACACTTAAAGACAGATCTCATATACTGGAGTGTCAATATCCTGAAGAGCTTTTCACTAAGACTTCTAAATCTTCAGTGCACAGATCAGTGCCCAGGTGCTTATTACACGTTTATTGTCTATAAGTCTCTCATTTATCCTAATAAATGACTGACAGCTAGAGGTGGCCCTGGGACTTTTGGCAGGTCAGTAAGGATCATGGTTTACTGGCGATCTGCAAAGGGAGGGGAAAATAGCCAGAAAATGTAATTGCTTTCGTATGGTGTGTTATTGGCCGATTTAAATAATCGCAGACATGAGGGGCTGGAGTGCGTGGGCATACAGACTCATACTCGTGGTATTTCACAGTTTTGTGCCCTCTGAACCATTTCCATTTTTCAGTTTAGAACAGGCTGTTAAAAATGTTGCTGTTTTATTTCCGGGGCCTATCTAATTTCAGTGTCAACCATACACCCAAGTAACAACTTTTGTTAATAAAATGTAGACACTAATATCCCAACACAGACATCTGGACAAGAAAAGTACTTAGGCAGACCAAAGTGAGGGGGTTATTAGGGTGGAGTAATTTGATGTTATGACCCAACAACCTGGAACATGTCTCCAAGGACTGAAAATACTGGGGACATCCACTTTTTTACGTTTTTAGCCCATATGATGTGACCCAAAAAGTGCAGGAGTAGCAATGGTATTATTGAAGTTGTTAGTACCAGTTAAGTCCTTCTTCAGCTTCCTCATGTCCTTCGTGAGGTCGTCAAACTTGACCTGTGCAGCAAGGAAGAAATCCTGGGGCTCCGGTAGGGGGAATTCACTCTTGTCAGTCCCGGCATGCTGAAAAGCAACAGCAATGAACTGGTCATGCTGTATCACAGCATTCTGGCACTATTTTTGGCCTTTCATTCAAAGTGTCTTACACATCCTGCGAATAAGGTACTTTAACCAATCCATACATGTGCTTCAAATGCATTTGAACTTGGGCAATTCAGGTTAAGTGTTCACATTCAAAAGTCAAGGTGCTGATCTGTTGAACCACCATTAATGCATTTAGCAAGTCTAACATGGCTCCGAGAGGGATCAGAAATGTTATTCATTGGCTCAGTTTACCTTGTCAAAGTTGCGCAGATAGTAGGAGACCACATAATCCACGAGACTGATGCGGTTGTCCTAGAACACAGGAGACATCTTTTAAAACGGAAAAGCTCAGCAACAGATGACAATGGCACAGGTACACTAACGAGAAGCTGCAGTACTCTGCTCTTGACATCTTTCAGCTTAGGTAAGATCTCCAGGCCAAATCCGTCAGCCTGGCCCCGGGTGCGGTTCCCCCCGTTCATGTAGTTTCCAAAGGCCAGCACCAGGCCCATCATGTCCTTCACACTGGTGCGTTCCAGAAGGCCCTGAAACAACACAGCACTGGATAGGAGCGGCTCTTTGACATAATTTCAGCTCCATGTTTGAACTTCAGAGCCCTCATTGCCACCACACGCTTCAGGCTGCACACTCCAACAGAAGACAAAGTAACCTTTCTGACCTGACTGCTTCTAACCCCCATCCCGCCACACACAAATTACCAGACAGCTATGACTATGAACGATGCATTGTTTAAAATGGAAAAGGCCGAGGTAGCCAGCTTTCTATTTTGGGAACAGAGAGTAAAGAATGACTCCTCTCCACTGTCTTCTCCCCCGTTGTATCCACTGTTCAATAATACATATGAGAGGACTTTAAGTCAGGAGGTCAACACAGTGCATATCCATCGTTTAGGGAGTGGAAGGCTCCTTGATACTGCTTAGACAGGGCAACAAAAATGTTGTTGTATGTGGTCAGAGCTGGTCCCTTGCCTTGCACACACGTGAGACAATGTCCACTTTACGTCGCACGGAGGATATGCCATCAAAGAAGACAGACTGGAATATGATGCAGTGAGCTCGGCCTGCGAAATCTGGAATCTGGGAGAGCTCATAGAGGAACCTGCAGGGGCAGGGAAGAATCAGCACACATGGCAACCAAAACAACACAGCTCTGCCGTCGACATTCAGCATTTTACATTTACATCGACATTTATAAACACATACCATCAATGAAAATAAATATGAATCACAACTGAAACTGACGATGCAACATCATTACTAACTCATTTAGCTAATGTGTTTTTACAAGCAACTTGTCAGGACCTTGCTCAAGGGTGCTACAGCAACAGGTGCGATTCAAACCTGGACCCTTCAAATCCAGAGACAGTAACGTTAACCACTATGCAGCTTAATGCCCGCTTGCACTATTTTGGTTCATGCTGTCATGCTCGCTTTAAACCTTTTCACTTCAAGAAAATAACCACATAAGTGCAAGTTCTGAAACCCTCTCATATGGGACATATGGGAAAAAGAGGAAATCTGCAAATGTGAAGGGCCTTGGGCAACGTCTGGGGACAATAAAAATCAGAGTGCTTCGTCATTCCTTAATCAAAACTAGAACCCTAGCAATTCCGCAAAAGTTCACGTAAACAGAGGAATGTTTGCGAATAGGAGCAATATCCTCAGTGATTAGCCTGCTGTTGTAGTCAGACACCAAGGGATATGACTCAGACTCTGTGACAGCTAATTCAAACATGGCAGCCGTTCTGCAACAATTCATTTTTGAGCAAGCTGCTGGTGGGGCTGGATGAGTCGCGAACAGGAAGTGGGGGGAATCAATCGCAATCACGCACAGCCAGCTAGGGCTTTGGCAAATCGGCTGACTTCTTTAACCTGCCATTGGCAATGAGTGGACCAAACTGTAGCTAAGAACCCGGAAAGTATTTCAGGAAGGTGAAACACACTGTGAGCAGACGTAAGAACTGCGGAGGTGTTTGGCATGCCGTTAGCAGCACAAACATGTAGAGAAAAAAGGTGCACAAAGCTTGTTAAGTCAGGAGGGCATGTTTTGCTGTGAACAAGGGATTGTCTCAATTAATTATGAGTTTAAAACTGCTGCTCCGTCCGGGCAAAAAAGTGAACACAACCATATTCAACCAAGTGTCTGAAATGACAAATCTAAATACATTTGATAATGTTTGCTGTGTGTATACTGGTATGAATATCCACACAGGAAGAACTGGAAGAAAGCTCATGAGATGCAGCACAGCTTACTGTTCAGGCTTGTCTAGCAGCTTGACCTCATCCTCCTTAGAGATCTCGTAGTACTTCCTGATCTTCTCCAGCTCGTCGCTCTGAGCTCGCTGCAGTAAAAAACATTGGAGAACACATCAGTGAAAACATTCAAAGAGCATCAGGATCAGGGCAGAATTTCAAAGGAGCAGAAATGGGGGTCAACATGTCAGCAGCAACATTAACGGCACCACAGTAATGCCAAAGTCAACCAATACAGTAAATGATGTCTAGGTGAACGAGCTGTACACCAAAGGCAGATTATTACCATTGAAATCTGGCACTTGATTAAAAAAATTGATTGTGAAACCTACGGAATGCAGGTCATCCACCCCGTCTTGTCCTATGCATTTACAACAACTTCAGCGTACTCACATTTTCATATAAAGCCTCGATCGTCTCCAAGTCCACCACGGAATGGTCCACAGTCAAAACAGCTGGAAAATCATTTATTAGAAGCATTCTCTTATTAAGTGGCATTATTCTGAGTAAACATGCTGTCTTAATTAAACACTACCTACATTTGGAAACCATGCTATTTTGCTCTACAAAGTAGAAGGTAAATGGTGCAGTTATGTACGTTCAGGAGCAGGGAATTTTTATCATTTGGCTAATAGTATTTAAAATACACACACTGACTGAAACCACTTATCATGAGTGGGGTTGCAGCGAACTGAAGCCTAATCTGGCAACACAGGGCACAGGGCTGGAGGGGGAGGGAACACACCAAGGACAGGACACCAGTTCATCGCAAGGCACCCCAAGTAGGACTCGAACCCAAGACCCACCAGAGAGCAAGGATAGGCTAAACCCGGTGCACCACCGCACCCCCTGTGACATAAATAACTAAAATTCACAAGATGACTGCCTGTGACACACACACACACATTTTCAGAACCGCTCATCCCATACGGGGTCACGGGGAACCGGAGCCTAACCCGGCAACACAGGGCGTAAGGCTGGAGGGGGAGGGGACACACCCAGGACGGGACGCCAGTCCGCCACAAGGCACCCCTAGTGGGACTCGAACCCCAGACCCACCCGAGAGCAGGACTGCGGTCCAACCCACTGCGCCACCGCACCCCCTGTCGCCTGTGACACAGTATTACTAATAAATGTTTCATAGTATCTGATGTTTTGATAGCTAAATTAAGGCATTATGTTGGCTACTGCTAGGATATTCATTTTAAACCTGTTTATAACATCTCAGTCATTGAGTTAAAAGTTACATGATTACGGTCTATTTCTAAAAGTTACTATTAAGACAGAGCAGCTACCAGAATTAGAGCCTTGTACTAAAAACAGCTGTGTTTTCACGCCTTGTGCTCCAGTACCGTTGAGCAATGTACTTACCTTGAACTAATACAGAAAAAATGACCGTGCTGTATAAATGGATGCATAATTTTTAGTAACTTAACAAATTAATGTGCTTTGGAGAAAACCATTAACTAAATGAATTAATAATGTTGAATCTGTTATATCAGTGATTTATATTCACCTTAATAAGTGGTGATGATTGGCTGAGAGGATAGTAGGAAGTATGTTTGGTTTTCTTATGAAAGAGTGTGAACGTGTTGAACTTACATGAACCTAAGAGATCATTGGCAAAGTGAGTCTGGAAAAGATGAGTTTTCAGACCCTTTTTAAATGCAGACAGAGATTCAGCAGTTTTGAGTGAGAGGGCGAGGTTGTTCCACCACAATGTAGCCAGAACCGAGAACCTCCGTGCTCCATGGGACCACCAAACGGGCAGATGTGGACGAGCATAGGAGTCTGGTTGGAATGTAGGGAATGATTAAGTCTTGTAGATAGCTGAGAGCAGTTCTATTGATGCATTTGTAGCGTCTTAAATTTAATCCAGGCAGCTATGGGAAGCCAATGCAGAGAGACGAGGAGGGGCAATGCACGCGAATGCTTCGGGAAGTCAAACACAACTCGGGCAGCAGCATTCTGTATCAGCTGCAGAGGTAGGAGAAAGGCCAGACAAGAGAGAGTTGCCATAGTCCAGATGGGATGTCACCATGGCCTGGACAAGTAGTTGGGCAGAGTCAGTTGTGAGGTAAGGATGGATCCTGTGGATGTTATGCAGAATGTATCTGCAGGTCCAGGTTATGGCTTCGATATGCTGAGAGAAAGATAGACTTGAGTCAATCATCACTCCCAGACTCTTAGCAAAGGAGCTAGGCGAAATGAGTGAGTTGTCCAGTTTGATCGAGAGATCATGACAGGAGGACAGGCCAGCTGGGAGGTGAAGAATCTCTGTTTTGGAGAGATTGAGTTGTAGGTGGTGATCAGACATCCATTTAGAGATGTCCAACAGGCAGGCAACGATGCGCATGGAAATGTCTGATGCTACAGGTGGAAAGGAGAGGAAGAGCTGGGTATCGTCAGCATAGCAGTCGTATTTGAATCCATGGGAGGCTATGACCGGGTCGAGGGAGGAGGTGTAGATCGAGAAGAGCAGAGGACCCAGTACCGAGCCCTGCGGAACACCAGTTGAGAAAGGCATCTGATACAAGCCGTTACTCTGAGTTAAATACCTACTAAGAAAGTAAAAGTACTGTATAAAGTACAGACAAGCTGTGTTGAATAATAAGCCCATTGTATTATGAAAGTGTATATATTTTCATATGCTATTGTAACATTTTTTCGTTATACAAGGCCCCATTATGTGAGGACTGAGCGCATATACATATAATATATATATATATATATATATATATATTATATATGTATTATATAAAATCACCATTGTTATTATAGTATATCTTGTATACCCCCTTCAGTCCTGTAGGTCTAGTACTTGTGGCTAAATGCCTGTCTATGGAGAGTAGTGTGGTCGAGTCAAGCAGCAGGAGGTGCAGCAGTGGAGCTACACAAGGTGGCTCAGCACTAATCGACACACAGGGCACTAAGCCTTTTTGCTACGGGTCATAAGAGACAGCCTGTAATTGCTTAACCCCAGACCTGCGGTGGGAACCACCACAGCACGCAGCAATAACCTTTGGAAAAGGGGGTGGTGGGAGCTGGAGAAGGGGAGTGGTGGCTCGCCTGGCTCCTTTGGCCCGCACCTGAAGCTTGCATGTGTTATGAGGGGGTTGGCAGAGTAATAAAGGGACTAGGACACTCACAGCCTCAGTAATGGAGCTGGTAAGCTGGGTAGATCCGGGGCTGCAGGAGCCTTGAGTAGTTTTGGAAGGAGGAGAGGTTTCAGATAAGTGCTTTCTACAACACAGCCTATTGACACCTCAGCTGGAAACAGAGTGCTGTGACCAGTAACTACAGAAAAACCACGGAACCAATTGGCCCTAATGTCTATTGCAGCACAGTAGAAGACAAGACCCCCCCCAGCATCACAGAAGCAAAATCCCAATCACCCTGAAGCTTGAGGACCAGTGGGGGGCAGCCAAAAAGCTCACCTCTTAAAGAAACCAATTGCTTCATATATTCTCGCTTGGGGAGCATATCTTCACAAGGGAGTAGATCAAAGGCATGCTTTGTACAGCCGCACTCTGTCTCCTTCTACATTGCACTCATCGCGTCCGGCACACCTCCCTTCTGTGTTGTATGGCGGTGGCCCTGGAGGTCCCCTTCCCCAGCTAGTCCTATCCCTGGCCCTTCACCCAGTAGAGGTTAATCAAAGCCCCCACCACCTACCCAGCTCACGGCCCTTGAGCAGCAGCAATTACATTACATGTCCCATGTCCTTTTAATTTGCCAACAAAGGGCTGGGGTGCAAGGGAGGGGGAGGGTAGGGGCTTTCAAAAGTGCCCATTAGGGGCCTCCCCTGCATTGTCACCATCAGACTGTCTGTTTCACCTACACCTCCCATTATGGCAGAAGGAAGTCGACACATGCTGAGAGAGAGCTGGTTCTTTTATTAGGGGTTCTCTGCTTCGACACCAACTGGAAATCAAAACCAAAACCCACAGCTTGGCCCGATGTGCGGCTCGCCTTGCACTGGGTCTCGTTTCATGTGGCGGCGCGGTGCCTGCGAGCTGCCACAAGGGATTTATATGCACTCAGATCATTAGTGGGGTGTTGCTCCCATTAGGCAATGGAGGGTGCCAGTGGCACGGACGGCGGCTTCCAGACTGCCAAGCGCTCACCTCACAGAGCTGTCCCAGAGTCCTCTTCACAAAGAGAGCGGACCCTCAAGGGAACAACACACCATGGAGTGCCACATTTGTGGGAAAGACTCCAGAAAACAGACAGACTACATAGCAGGATATGGCAAGCTATGTGTAAATTTATAATAATTTTGTTTTCTTTTAAGCGTTACCAAAATCCAGCCTTCTGCAGTGAGACAGTAGGTGGCATAGTGTTAGAAACAGAGCCTTGCACTGGAATGACCAGTTGCTGAATACAACCTCACTTCATCAAAGCACTTAACCTGAATTGCTCCAATAAAAATTACCCTGCTGCATAAATGGGTAAATCACTGGGGTCACCGTGCACATCCCAGAAGAAGGAAGAGGATAATGACCGATGCCTTTTAATTCATGCTTGTTCACACAGGCCAAAACAATTGCCTGGGAAACTGTCTTGTGCACTTAGGAACTGGCAAAATTTGACAGAGACTTTCATTTATTACATCTATTCCAGTTCCTCAGGAAGAAATCTCCACATTTACCCTCAGCCTATTAATCCAAACCAACAATTACTTCAAAAACAAACACTGGCAAGTAAAAAGTTTGTTTTATTTTAACTAGTGCAGCCAGTCAGCTTTGTCCTGTGGTCTCACCTTGCTGAATGTCCTTCATTTCCAAATGTAGACTGGAAATGAGGATTCCCACAGCCTGCGAGCGTTTCCCATCCAGCAGTTTGACGATCTAAAGATGAAAGAGAATTTAGAGAAGTTATTATTAATATGAAAAATGAACACTGGAAACTCTCGTGCAGAACTTCCTTTGGTCGTTTGAGTGAGGCTGGGTATGTCTCCTTGTGAATAATTGTGATAGTTATGCAGCAGTTTTCATATTTATAAAACCATAAAAGTCTGAATGAAGGAGCTGAGTATTTTAGAACCTTGGACACATATTCTCTGGTTCCAGTATAAATAACAGAAATCAGACATGAGCATCTTCAAGGTAATGTAGCGTTTTGGGCCATCACTTTGCAATTTTGCATTGCTCTGTCTCTTGGTAAAAAACACTCTTGTTCACTGAGTTTTAAGACACTGCAGAAAAGCACCTGTTAAATGAATAAATGTAAATGTAGTAGTAAGTTTGCTGTAGTACGCTTAATCAAGATACCTTGAATTGACACAGAAAGAATACCCTGCAGTTAAAAACATGTAAATTGCTGTAAAGTTACAGTACTCTTAAATTGCAACTTGAATTGGAGAACGATAACAGACAAATGAATAATACTAATAACTGAGGATCGCTTGCTATTCTTATAAAAACATACTGTCTCAAGTCATGTTTTTCATTTTTAAATTAATTAAAAATTAATCTTCAAATTAAAATTTTTTGAAACATTTGTCTCATGAAAGGTAATTTTTACATCAAATGTCTGTCTATCAAAGCTTACAAAACAAGGATTTGTTAGTAGAAAGGTTTTTTGAATGTTTTTTTTAACTTTTATTTCAACCGTACATGTAATCTAATCTTACATATATTCTATTTCAGACAGAACTCGATAGTAGTTACACTGATGTTCATTTAGGAGAAATTAATATGCATTCAGTGGTAATTTTTTTTCACTGAGCGAGTAATTGACACAAAGCATACAGTTTACTTAATTTTTAAGGATGCGACAAGTTGCTAATTTGATAAGTGATAGTATGATAAGTTGGTGCAACATAAGCCAAAAATTTCTTAGGCCATTAGTCCTGAATCCAGCTCAATGAGTAAAAGTTAAAATAGACTTCATGCACATTTCTAAGTTTTTACTGCGAGATGTTGCTAGGTACTCCCACTAGCATGCCTTGGCCCAGTGACCCCCAGACAAGGGCCTGCAGTGGTCTGTCTCCTAGAAGGTTACAGAGGAGCATCATTTACCAGACTTTTGGACCTCCTGGTGCATTTGGGAGACAATCCGTTACGGGAGGGTATAACTGCAGTCCCTGATGGGATGTAATCTGACCATCTGCTCATGACCTCCAGGCTGACCCTGGACCTGTGTAAACCGGGGAGCCATCAGAAGCACTGACGGTCCAAGATGGTGGGACCCAGCGAGCTCCGGGACAGAAGTCAGTGGTAGCGGAAGCGTTCACATTGTAGGCAACATTTCTCAAGCAACAAAGCACTGCTGAGGATTGGAGGAAGCTCAATACTGAGAATAAGTCACAAGTCAGATTATAGCGCAAAATATCAAGCAGCACAGAAAGTTAAAAGAAAACATGAAACCATAAAAGGACATCTTTTCAGTCTGGACGAGCAGGCTAGGGTTTTATAACAAACTATAAATTCACAGGATTTTTACTTGTGCCTACAGATGGTCACAATTACTTATGACTGAATTACCCATAAAGGGAGAAACAGTTTTTGGCAAGGGAAAGGCCTGCTCTAAAAGTTAATGTTTCTGCTTCTTCATTAGGTAGCAGCTCGTGTTATTACAGGGCCGAAGCAACTAAGGCGTCCAGTGGGAAACCGAGACAGGAGCCTTAGAAGTGAGTATTGCATTACAGAAGGTAAGGAGACATGCGGCTTCCACAACCACTACTATCATCGGTGATCTCCAAGCTGACTGGGTTGCGATGGAAATTGTGGAAGCTCCAGTCCTTGCCCAAACACCTTTAGTAAACATCTGCGCACAACGTGCCTCAGCTTTAGTCCATGTTCTTTTGAAGCCACTGAAAGCAGAGGAAGCTAAGGGAAGTAAATTCCAAGTGCCCCATACAAGCAGGTATTTCTCAATTACATTACCAAACCACTTGTTTGAAGAATTTGCTATTATTTCAGAAAACAGTTAACAGCTCCCTCCAGTGGACATCCATTGAATTGCCATGGATTTAGCCCACAGGTGAAGCTCAGGAGTAAAACCCCAGAAACCATTTTAAAACCAGGAGGATGAACAGCAAATAAAACAAATGTAAACTAAAAATATATATAATTCTACAGTCAAAATTCTGCCTCCTTCTCAAAGTATTCAGCCATGTTCAACTTGCTTCTTCAGATGAAAAAAATGTCTAAATGATCTAAAAACCACAAAAATATATATCAATATGCCTCAGTGACTTTGGAAATTCTAAACTGACCTTTAAAATAAGATATTCCACACTAATGAGGATATAAAATTGATCAACACTGTTCAGGTAGACTGGCAACTCAATTGACTTAGAGTTGCCAGTCTACCTGAACAGTATGTCTTTGGACAGTGGGAAGAAACTTACGTAGACACAAGAAGAACATGCAGCCTCCACACAGACTAAGTGGGGATTTAACTCACAGCTTCTTGCACCACCCAGGCACTGTGACACAGCAGTGCTACTTGTTGTGCCATTGGGCCACCCCATAAAACCCAGTAATTTTTGCAGGTGGACTCTTCTTGCCTATGTGCTTCTTCCTTCAGGCACAATGGGCTCATGAGTCATTATCTCAGTGGAAAATGCACACCTTCCCTACATGCCTGGCAGCCAAAAGGCTCAGGGGCACCTCAGTCCTACGCACAGCCCTCAGTGTTTTGATACTGTAATTTTTAGCCACGCAACAGGCTTCTTTCTGCAAGCACATGCGATACAACTTAACCACCTTTACCCAACTTCTAGAAGCACCCATATGGCACTTCATGGGATGGAGAAGGAGAAGAAGGTGGAGTACTTAAACAATGAGCACCCATGTCATCGACCTTCTTCCACCTCCCTAGTGGCCCTGGCCCAGGGACCATTCTATTATCTAGTCACACTTTGAGATGTGTATTGGACAATCTTTGTAGACATGGTCAGAAAACATGCTGTGATCGATTTGAGCGGCAGGCACCTGACCGCTATTGACGGCAGTGCAAGAAAATTGGTTTGTCAGCCTCCCTGGTGAGGTGGGATGGATTGTAGACAAAGGCAAGACGCCCCTCTTAATTGACTAGGCCCAGTCTGGGGTTGCCGGCCATGCAGAAAGGTACCAGGGTCTTTTGGGGGGGTTACAGTAACATACTGGTGAAAACTCACATTTTTATGCCACCTCTCCAGTTCTAGTCATGCCGATGAGTTGAGTTACCAAACACATGACAACCACTAAGTACACGCTCCAGAGATCCTCATACCTAGGAAGACAGGCTCTGCAGATAAAGAGTGAAAATGTAAACAGGTTACTTTTGTTTAGCTAGCCTTCATAAATGCTCTTGCCTGCCAAGGGGGAGAGCCAAATTTCCTTCTCATTCTGTGCTTACGGGAACACATCCCCCGCAATCGATGTCGGGCCAGGGAGCCTCTGTCCAGCCCAAACGGTCTCGGTCAGCACTGCACGGGCCTGAAGCCAGCAAGCTGCACAGGCTCACAGCTTAGCTGTCAAGGACAGCCCACCTGGGGTTTTACTATATGGTGCTCAAGATAGGACAAGTATCATGAAGTGTACTCACACATGCTGTCTGAGCTGTATGCCGCTTTGGAGAAAAACATAAACAAAATGTAAATATATTTATAACAATTCAGTAATTCAGTAGTGAAGGCTCTTGGAGAGAAAGATGCTATAGGCACAAAAAGAAAAAACAGATGGCCTGCCCTGTCGTGAAGTATTCCTTTCCATTTTCAATGCATGAGATTGCTCTGGTCCACCACAAAGCACAGATTTCTTATATTCAATTGTAATCTGGTGGTTCTCTTTAGAGAAGTGCCGTTTTCTTTTTTAGTTCATTCATATGAATGACACCCAGGACTCTGAGGATAAAACATACATTCACATGCATGCATCATTCATGACAGGAAAGCACTGTGTCCCACAGGTGAACTCACACTTGGCTCAGTCAGGAAGTACAAGTATGACTGCAGGGTTGGCCCGCACAGCGCATCAGAGGCCGTGGAGGTGCAGCGGTATAAATGCATACAGCTGCCTGGGTTGTTCAGGATGGTGAGCCAGAATGGATCTGCTTTGAGTGATCAGAGTAGAAAGACCTGGTGACCTGGAGCCCTGTCAGATTGATCTGGGGGAACAGTGGCTGCCAATAGATTGACAGGCCACACAAGAACTAGAAGATATTCTTGGATCAGTGTAGACACGCCAACAAAAGGGCCTAGTTACATTATGGGATCTGACAAGCATAAAGGATGAGTGCAGTGTAGACAGAATACAAGATTTCCAATGATGGGATGTTAGACACATTCTCCCCTTTAGTGCAGCGATTTTACAGCGAAGGACTACAATCAAACACAGATTCATGCAGCAGCAGAAACCAAGGAGATCTCTACGGCAAGGAAGAGATCAGCCTCTAAAAGTATCAAAATAGTCCTTTCCTATCATCCTGTCCTGTTGTCATCCTGTTTCGCATTTAAATGTTTCTGCTGTTACAGCAGTGAGCCAAAACATTTCCAACAGATGTAAGTTTCCTCTCTTAAGCCTTTTCTAGACACAAATAATGATGTCTCACATTGGCCCATGGATGAATTCAGGTTCATCCTGCCACAGCACGTCAGGTTATCCCTAAAACTTTTTCTAATTATTGCGGTGAACCCTTTCCAGAACGTTCAGACAGTCATGTGAATGTGATAATGGAGTATTTTATTAATTTTTAATTAAAAATTTTATGAACAGCACTGAGTCATGGCAACAGAGGGACAGAAAGAGTACTGTGAGAAGTTGCAAATACATCCATGTACATAAAACAATGGCAAAGGGATAAAGTATTTCACAGGTGTGATCACATAGCACTATCTAAGAAGTTCCAGGAGGGTGTCTAGACATTCCAGAATTCCTTTAAATTAACAAGCACATCAAATGTAAATTTTTCCAGCAGAAGAAAGTTAAACACTGTCTTCGTGGTCATATTTTAAAGATAGCCAGACTTCATTAGGCACACACTGACCAGCACCACCCATCACAAGCGAGGCAAGGGCAAGATTTGGCATTGTCATTCTGGAATGGATTTCCAGGTCCTGTTGGTGAGGCTCAGAAACCCTAACTGGTATGTTTGTGGACAGCCTGTCCAGATCTCAAGCTGAGCGACAAGCAACAACAATCACGTGCAATTTGAGTGATGATGGAAATTGGGAAAAAGAGCAAGACAATCCACTCCGAGGCAGAAAGCTGGCACACCTCACGCCTCCTTGTCTTTCCTTCCATTTAAGGCCAGGATTCTTGTCAATGCCGCTTGAAAGTAGTGGCCTCACAAACGTGGAAGAGTGAAAGAAGGCGTTCATGCCAGCTGTGGGTTGGAAACCCAGGCAGCACCTCTCCATGAGAGTCAGTAACAAAACTGTAAACCACTGAAGTGACAGCTTGCTGTTAAAATGCTGTCCTATATTCATGCTAACCCAGGGCAGTGATCTCTCACAAAACAAAACTGTTTGGGAAAAAAGCTAATTGAGTCAAACAACACTTGCAGTGTGAGTTTATGCACAGTAGAAATTTCTATATTAAATATGGAAAAATCATCAGTCTTAAATCATGAAGTCTGCTGACAAAATTTGGCCTGAGCAGAGAAAAACACTTGCCACATCTTCAAGCTGTAACACATGCTAATATGACAGAAATAGCCAAAGACCTTTTTGTAAAAAATGGGAGTGGATGCATCTCCCAAAGATGGCTTCTGCCTTAAACAGCTTTTGACAGGCAGAAAGTCCCACACAGCCTCTTCTCTACTGGAATGGCACCGGTTGAGGTATGCTATCACTATTTCTTCCTATAAGGATTTTCGCTACTGTGATGGACTGATATCCAGTCTAGGGTGTACTGTACCTCATGCCCTGTACTCACAATTACATTTATTAATTTAGCAGATGTTTTTCTGCAAAGTACAATGAATTAGTATGTAGTGGACACCTTAAACTAAGGACACTGAAAAGAACTGGCGCACAAAAAGGAAACTCTAGCAAACTTGGGGAAAACATACAAATCTCTACACAAACCAAGCAGAGACTAAACCCACATCCAGTTGCAGAATCCCAGCCCTGTGGGGCAAAAGTGCTACCCACTGCAACATGTACTTCCAGGATAAGCTCTAGATACCTACAACTCTGCATGGAACAAGCCTTTATTGATAGTGAAAGGGTTTCTGGCACATGACCCCTGGGGGCAGGTATGGGAAGTGTTCTTTGAGAGCTTTCAAGCTATGACAAGTAAATTGCAATGAAGAGGTTAGGAGGATAATACAGTCACAAAACCAGTGCCCACCCTCAATTTACATTGTCATTTCACTGAAGACATCACTTTTAAATGCCACAACGTGGCCCTGCTCAGAATTCAAACTTCCTTGACACATGACACAACAAAACACAACAGGTGTGATTCAAGGTACCAGTTACAGGACACTTAAACATAACCCACCTTCTTTGCTTTAGCTTTCTTTTCATAGGCATCAGACAGAGGCTTCTTCTTGGGCTGCAGTGTGGCCTTGGAGAACAGTTCTTCAAACTCCTTGGTGTTCATGATGTTCGGCTCTTCCAGAGACCCCCAGAGGGTGTTGTTGCTGGGGGAGAGGGCGACATCAGGGATGAGCCCGGCCTTGCTCTGAGGTCCCCACTAACTTGCCTGGACGAAAGACAGCCACTGTGGACGCACTGCACATTTTGCTAGAAAGCTTTCCTTAAAAAGTTATCCATATAGATGATGATGCCTTACAGGGGAGGACCTGACCTCGCTGTAAACAACAGTGTGATCTCAGTCCAAACTGAACCCTCCGAGAGATAAACAACCTTGTTGCGCTTTATGCAATGTTTACTCAAGCTGCTCAATGTTTATTTCCATTTTTTAGCCTTGGCTGACATTTCTCAAAGTGCAAACCCTCACTAAGAAAAAGTACATGAGAAATACCCACTTCCAACTTGCAATTTATTGCTGAAGATTCAGTCACAGAATTCATGTGCTGGTGACTTTTGGAGATGGCCTATTTTGACAAAAAAAGCATTTCAGACAAGCTACTGAGAAGATGTGAAGTATTTGGTTTCTCTGGTTGCTGAGTAACTTTGGAAACAAACACCGGGAGTCGGATGGTCTGAACAGGAGTCTAACCGAGGTCACACTCATCTCCCTACCTTTATTTTCCATTCCTCCTCACATAAAAAACATGGTCCAGGCTGTACATAGCCTCCAGTCAGTTATATAAGTGATACATATCTACAACTCCTGCTAATGAAAGCTGAGTGACATTAGACATGACATAAAATCAGGCAGAATCAAAGAAGACCTCCAGACATTAGTAGTTCTGCCTGATAAGGCACACCAGAATTCATAACCATGACACAGGGGGAGGGGATGGCAAGTTGGCTTATATTACGTGTCCTTCTGTAAACTAGTTCCTGCACAAAACCATTTTTCATCCTGACATTTCCCTTGCTGCAGTGCTGGGACTCTACAACTTTACCATAGGGTTTTCCTATGGTTGTGGTAAAGCTGATGAAAAACTTAAATCTTAAAAACACTGGGTGGCAGGTACATGCATCCTAAAATCCCATGACACTCTGCTCAGACAGCAGGCCATGGGTGAGACCATAGGACTGAAGCTTCATCTTGGACCCCCCATCAATTCTCATGCAGCCAGAGAGCAGCAGTGAAGACCATTAGTTGTCTAAGCATCTTTCCCACCATTAACAGCAACATCCATCACAGCCATCAAAACAAAATATGACCGTTCCAACCGGCTGGCAATTTCATGGTTGAATTTAGTTCCTTGTTTTCCTTATTATGTGCAACAATCGAGAAATAGAAATGCTGTGTCACTGCGTGAGAAGAGCGCCCTATAAAAATAAATTGAATTGAACTGAAATGAATCCCCTGCAGCTGTTGTCCCCCTAGATGAACATTAGTAAACTTCTACAGTGTGGTTGCAGCTAAGGAAATGGATTGTACCCCAAAGTATTATATGTGTTAAACAAATGAGTTCAGAAAAAGCCTTTTGACAGACTGACATTTTTCATTAATGTTTTTTCTCCTTATTTATATTTCACCACAGCTACAAAACCAGCTTTGAGCAAAGGACACAAATGTTCCATTATTAGGAAAAGTTTGTGCTGCGTAGATTGTGTTGAACACACAATGCAGGACACCTTTCAAGAGCAGACCTTTAACACTGGAAAAAAGCTGAACCAGACAAGCTATGTAAAAGACAGTTACTGGTCATGGCTGGAATAGCACAGAAATTGACCATGTCGCCATGTAACCAGTTGACCCAATTAATGTTAAAGGTAGTTCACTCACAACCGCTTGTAATTTGCAACCAGTGACGAATATACAGGCCTTAAAAGAGGAGAAAGGACTGCAGAGGAGCAAATTATCATGCTTGGAAACTTCTGTCTTTCATTTCTAAATTGCTTTCAGAAGAAGCATTAATAACCCCCTGGACCCTGGGCTGAAAGCTGGGGAAACCTCAGCAGGTGAACCTCATTAGGACTTTAAATAGGTGGAAAATTCACCCAAAATCTGCTTTTTACAGTGGGAGTAAGAGAATTAAGCTGAAATGTAACTCATATCCCTTAAAACCACTTGTAAAAGATCTCTTTCCCACGTATGGGTCAACTCATACAGCCTGTACTTCATTCCACAATACAAAATGCAAATGCATATATTTTGACTAGGCTGGTAAAATATACATTAGTACATCTGCCTAGCACAGTTTAAAACATAGAATATTCACCCATAACTCATCATAGAAGTTTGATTGGGCTGGGGTGCATCGACTTGTTGCGAAACATCTAAGTGAATTTGTGCCTGTCAGTTCAGTTCGCAAACCATCTGCTAAATTTACAGCAAATTGCCATCGCAGGCTTCGTCCTCTGCCAGTGACCTGGTGGGCAGGGTGTGAGAACCAGGATCCAACCCACCCATGAGATACAGGACCATAAAACTTTAACGCAGCATATAGAATGCCCCATATCATGTGCCAGGTAGATAAAGCCCTATCTCTCAAATCTCTCCAATATTTGATGCAGCGCTGACTCTGAACAGTCTTATAGAATATTCCAGAATTTGCTCCAACTAGGCTGGATGAGCCATACGTACTTGTTGTCGTGGATCTGAATTCTGGTCCAATACAAGGGCTTCATGGGACATGTAGGCTCCACTGCTGGCTTGCGTGGTGCCCTCTCCACTGATTGGCTGAAGGCAAATGTACTGCCGGATAGTGGAGGAGGTGGAGGGCCACACCCAGGTATGGGTGGGGGCGGTGGGGGACCACTTCCAGGCATGGGTGGGGGAGGTGGGGGCCCTGTTCCAGCTAAAGGAGGAGGAGGTGGAGGAGGAGGAGGAGGTCCACTCACACCAGGAAGGGGAGGGGGAGGGGGAGGGGGAATGCCCACACCAGCAGGTAGAGGAGGTGGAGGAGGGATCATGGAGTCCAGTAATGGGGGAAGTGGTGGCAGCGGAGGAGGAGGTGGTCCTGATTGGCCAGGCAGTGGAGGTGGAGGTGGGGGTGGAGGTTGGGTCTGTCCTGATGCAGGCTCTGCTTTGCCTGCAAGGCTTAGATTGATGGACCCCATGTTGAGCTTTTTAGGCACATTCTGGGCAGGACTCTGGGCTGCCCGACTGCTCTCCCCCTCGGGCGTTTTGATGAAGGTCTCGCGGTCTGTCTGGATGCACACATTGCGGAAGGTCTTAGGCAGAATGTCATCCTCTGTGGAGACACAGGCCTCGCGCAGCTCCCCACGCTCCTGTGCTGTGCCATTGGCCTGCTCTCTCTGCATCCTGGCGATGACTGCCTCCAGTTTGGACAGCGAGGCTGCATGCTCTCCTCGCAGCTCAAAGATCTGGAGCTCAAAATCAGCCTGTGGTGGGGTTATGAAATGAGAGAACAACCAGAAAAGAACAATTACTCGCTGAGGCGTGACAGTCATGGAGGTCAAGTCTATGTTAGAGCCCTGGAGAGCAACAAAGTGAAACAACCGCTATCAGATACGATGCGGTGAATCAAGACTCCTGTCAGGCACTGTCGTTTGACAGAATGTCAGTATTGCTGCGTAAAGGCACATTGCTTAGGCAAGAAAGCAAAGTAAGACAAACTGACAGCATGGTCTAATAAAATCAAAACAAAAGTTTATTTGATATTTCAAAAAAGAAAATATTCCAGATCTACTTGAAACATTGAGCTGTGGAGTATGAGTGCGAACGTGTGTGCAGTCAGCTTCAAACCAAATATTTTGCAAAAGGACTGACACATGTTCCCTGTTAGACTGTGTTTGGTGCAGTGCTGCACTGAGCACACTGCTGGTTTTTCTTAGTGCTTCAGCTTACGATTATCGTTTTCAATAAAAAGTTTGATTTCAGGTATGAGTCAGCCGCCCACGCAAGCAGATTCTGCAACCGATGCAAACGCCGACGTAACATACTTACACGCCCCTCTTTTTGTGGTTGGGGGTGGGGCCTGTGGAGATACGACATGACAGAACTGTCTGAAGCTCACATTAAGAAAGCGTGTCCTCTGGTCAGATGTAGTTGTACTGGTGACATTTCAACTGTTGGTCACAACTCTGAAAAATTAGCCATTAAAAGCAGCTGAAACTAGGGGAGACACTTTGGATATGCGAGTGTTCGATTACTGCACTAATAGAATTACACTAACTTTACAAGGCAGTTGCAGTAAATTATGACAAACTAAGAACTGTATTTTCCTGTAAATAAGAAATAGAGTGGAATTTCTAAAACTTTTGGGGAAGGGATGGGGTGATAAATTCTGCTCTAGTCTCACAATGGAGGCTGGAAGTCAAATAAAAAATATTTTAGATTTCATCTGAGACAAAGAACACTTTAATAATTACTACTTTAACCTGGGCTGTTAATCCTTGGCAAGAACCAGTCCATTGGAGAAACAGCATGTCACAACTACCAGCAAAGGAACAAATATGAGCATATTTATGAGCCCACAATAATACACAGGGGTATTTCAGAGAATACATTACAAAAATAATGCAAGCCTTTGAAAAAGATGAGAGAAATCTCCAACCGCAACAATATAAAATGAGATTTTAGGATGCAGACATCTTGTTAATGACCACCAAGTCCCACATGCAAAGAAGTAGTCTTATTGCATTCATTCAAATGGCAGGGGGGAAACTGGTTACATCTGGAAACCATTATAACATCACACAAGACTTCTTCTTTTACATGAGAGAACAGGTCTTGAGCGGTGTGGATATTCACACATCATTCCAAAATGACAACTGTGACTGATGGAGGGAAAGGCCCCTAAGGAAATGCGAGGGGCTCCTCAGCTCAATGCACAGCTTGAACTAGATGGTGGTTCTACTGAAGACTGTCAGTGGTCTGCTTGTGACTTATACTGCTTCTCCATGCAGGACTGATCACTGGGATCCCCCCCACACACATGGCTTCTTGCCACTACCATAGGGTGACTGAGGGGGCAGTTCCTGGTCTTTTACTAATGCCGTTGTTCTGGTGCCAAAGGAAGTGCACCAAACACCAGTGCGCAGGCTAAGGATTCAGCTGTGCGGTGTTACAGGACTCGTATACAGCTACAAACTGACAGAGGGCCCTGGGTACCAGTGCCAATAGCTCAGACAGGCTTTGTTTCAACATGTCCATTATGCCAGCGTGCCAGCTTTTGGAACACAACTGAAAAACCCACACTTCATTGTGTTTGCTGCCGTATTCTGATGCACCTCAGCCACCCAATTTCATGTTTTTAATTTTGCTGTTCCCAGTGACAAATAACACAGTGAACCACATCAGTCCTACAATAACCTTTTTCTTACATTTACATTTATTTTTTCAAGCTGACACCTCCCTCCAAAAAAGATTTACAATGATTCATCCATTTATACAGCTGGGTAATTTTTACTGTTATAAATTCGCGGTAGATGCCTTGATCAGTTAGTACTAAAGCAGGTGTTGGAATTAAAACCTGAGACTTTTGAATATAAAGGCAGTGGCCCTAACCACAATGCCACCTGTCACCACTTTCTCTATCAACAACGGCTTGAGAGCACTCTAGAAGTGTGTTAAGTGGTTCCAAATGATGAGACACGCAGTAAAACCCAAGCAGTGCTAAAAAAAAGCATGTGTCTACATATGAGACAAAGCACATGTGAATCCAATGTAAATGCCACCAGCAAAGGGCAGTGTGGCCGACCACAGTGACTATGTTTCTGCTCTTGTTCACCTCGCTGTCAGTGAAATCTCGTGCGTTGGAAGGAAAGCATTAAGAGTACCCCGTCTTGCTTGTTTACAGTCAGAACTGGAAGTTTAACACAGCCATTAAAATGATTGCGCACCACTGGCAGGGAATGAAAGTACTCCTGGCAAGGTGGTGCTGTATTGATCTCACTGCAGTCTCCTCTGTTTCAGCTGACAAGGTCGTTTTCTTTTCTGTGCAGTGATCCAACCCAAGACAACTATTTTACTGTTACCCCTAATATACGTTCCAGTCTTGGCTGAAAGGCCAAGAGATTTTTTCTCCACTGTCTGCGAGATTTCCCACTGACTCCTCTAAAATGAGGACACCTCGTGCTATATGAGCATTATGCATATAGGGTATGATTATGCATTCCTCATGAACTATACTGAAGAAGCACAGAGAGGAAGGAGCATGACGCTCTAGCTGGCCCTTGTGAGAAAAGGGCCCCCTCTGGCGGTGAGAGCTGTACACGTGGAACTGCACAAGGGTCAGGACGATACAGCAGACTTACGTGCAGCTTCTCCACCTTTTCTTTGCATTCTCTCTTCAGCTGTAGGAGGGCTGCCTGGTGCTCTGTGGAAACACAACATCACAAAGACAACTGATGCATATGGAACAACTACAACAGAATTAGAAGTTATTAGAAATAATAACTAAAGTCACAAGTAAAAATAATACAGTGATACAGAAATGATCAAGCCGCATGTTGATGATGGTGTGCTTTTGAAGACCTTTTTCTGACATCCAGTGAAATTATTTTCTCTGGCTTCTAAGCTGTTTTGTAGAAAAGGATGTGTTTGATACAATGTAATACTTAAGCCATGGCCTTCAGCCTTCCTTTAGCCTGAGCTGTTTAACTAACACAGGGTTATGGAAAAACTATGTAAAGTCTACTGTGGGAAAGATCTACAAAGTGGCAGTATAGTGCAAAAATTTTGTTTTACCTTTTGTATTCTCTCATGGCTTCTGTTTCCAATTGCTGACAATATGACTTCCTGATTGAGAGGATATATATTTGTAGAGTACATGAAATATTATAGCTAGAGTCCTGTACACACAGATGGTTAGAGGTGCACCCTGGCCGAGTTGAAGCCTCATTTCAAGGTACATTCTTGGGAATACTGTGTACTGTTGAGTAAGGTAACACTACGGTTTATTACAAGATGCCCAAATCCAAAGTAACATACAATCGCTTTTGGCAGATAGATGTCCAAATGTAGCATCTCATGGGTAAAGCATGTGTGCAGATACTACTTTTTAAACCTACATCCTTCTTTTTACTAATATTAATGCTTACTTGGTTAAACTGGTGGATAACTTCAAAAGCAACTGAAAGCCAACTGAGCTGTAAAGAAATGACTTTTCAGCCCAGTACACTATTTGCTGTCTTGTGCAGAATTTCTATACAAAAAGCTCTAGTAGCACAATATACTACAATATATTATAAAGCCCCCCATTAGGCTGAAATGGCATAAAATCTCTAAGGTTCTGTAAACTATTTTACACTCAAGCAACAAGCATAGCTTTATCTATGCGTGCGTGCTTGCTCCCACTATTAACCAATTTGCCCTGTGTTATTCAAGCACACAGTCAGCTGTACACTATTACAGAGGATTACAGCCTGATGCTATTAGGGGGAGTGGGCAATCGATTTGGCTACAACAGCATGATCACCTCACCCTAATTTCCCAGAAGGAAATAAACTACCGCTCACATTTGTTGGTGCTTGCTGCTTTCAAAGACACAAAAAAAAGGAATCTGTGGAATTTCAGTGATCAGCTCTCAAGAATTGATTGGAACAGAACAGGGCAAGTGTCTTTGAAAAGCCTCTTCTTTTGTTCCTACCAAATCTGATGAATTTCTTGCAAAGAGGTTTGGAGAGGGTGGCTGCAAGAGAAGCCCCATTGACTAAGATATGCTGTACAGTGGCACAAAGGATAAGCTGAGCGATGACCACTGTCCTCATCCTCCCCATGACTTTCACAGCACCATCATCCCCTATACTACTCCTTAAGCAGTGTGCCCAAAGCTGAAAAGTGGTCTCCATCTCCACAGTGCTGCTTCTTTAAGCCGTTTCTCCTCAGCTGTCAGCTAGTTTCCTTGTTTCTTATGTCTGAGGGGTAACTTGGCATGTCGTATGCAAAGATCGGTTTTGCTCCAGTGAACACGAGACCTACCTTTCATCCAGTTCTTAAGGTTTACCACATTAGGAATATAAACTGATGTGTGATTAACTATTTTGCACAATTTTCAGCTTCTACATCCATGTTCAAGCACCATAACCAAATAAGACATGCATCAAAACTGTTCTCATTAAGAACTGTATATTCTTTTCCATCTGTGCAAGTATATGGCACTAAAGCAGCAAACTTCAGTGCTGATGGTAAAGGCACAGAAGCGGTTGACATTTCTTCTTTTTGAGATCAGGGCTACAAGGAATCTATCAGTTAGAGATATATAGAAAATGAGTACTTCATAAGAAATCCTAAAAAGCACCTCAGATGTGAATGGATCAACATAAATGAATATTTTAATTATTTAGGCAATGGACAGCAGTTCTAGAGATACTCTATTTACAAGGTATCATACAGCTGAAACAGACTGAATGGCACTTAACAACAATAATCTGGCTTTTGCATAGCCTGTCTTGCAACAAAATTGTATACAGTATGGTAGACTTAGGCCTACATTTGGGTGGACACTGTGGCACAGTGAATAGTACACAGCACCTGGACAGTGTGAAAGAATATGGGTTTGATTCCTGCTCAGTCTGTGTGGAGTTTATATGTTCTCCCCATGTTTTTGGGAGTTTCCTCCCACAATTCAAAGACGTGTTTGGTGCCGGGGCAAACTGAGTGAATTTCCCAACAGGTATTAATAAACTATAATTATTATTATATAAATGTCCAGGTTCAAGGTTTTAAAGTGTCACGTTAAAAAAATAAAGCATTGCATATTATTTTCACTGTGACACACTTAAAGATCTGCATATCTTTATGGTTTACTGCATATCAGCTGAAATTGCTATTTCCTCGTAGATAATACTTGTGGACTTATGTGGGTAAGAAAGGTGTTTGAGAACACACATGTAAAAAATGTCCGCTACCAGTTCACTGCTAGCCCTATTTGTAGCTCTGAAACGTGGACAGTGCTTTTGAGATGCACAAGTTTAAATGCATACAAGCACATCTGTGCACTTGTACATTTTCAGCTTTATTCACCCATCTGCATGCCATTGTGCAAATCACTACATTCAAAGGTCACATACTACTTTTCTATTTGACTTTTGAAACTGTGGAAAAAACATTGCACACAGTGCTATGGACAGGTTTTGAAGAGTGCCGGGAAACTGGTCCTTCCAGTGAGACTTGTTTCAGATGTGCCCAGCGGCTTTAAACAAAAAATGTAAATACATAAATGTAAAAGTGTTGAGAGACATAAAATCTAACAATAATATCTAGATCAGCTCCCAGTCTGCATCTGGGCATTGGTCTGCCAAAGGCTCAAGTCCCAGAATACCACAAGACATCCCTTGAAGGGCTCTTAGTGTGCTTCTGCTTGAAGTTGATTCAAGTATTGCTCTGCGACCAGCCCATCACATATAACCCATGCACTGTTGTGACACTTGTTTGTAATCTCACAATTAAATCATGTGCTGATATTAAGTGTTTTGGTGTGATTTTAGACCCTTGTGTACTTTGGTAAGAAGCTCAGTCACAGTGTCTCAGATGGTTTGGCAATGTTGACACTGGTGTGGCAGATATCCATCTAGTGACACAGAAAGAAAACCTGAGGGCCATGCCCTGGGTCTCACCTGCTTCAGTGTACCTAAGGCCTACTTTCTCCTCCTCATTTTTGGACTTAGGTGGGGGCCAAACTGCTTGAAGTCGGCCAGGAGTGCGGTCTTCTCCATCCACTGGAGAGGACACCTCAGACTGATGGACAGACAGATCAAATAAAACCAACAACAAAACAGCTGTGTCATGTGAAGCTCGGACAAATCCAAAGTATTACACTGTCAAACTTTTGGTATGTCAATAACTTTGATCTGAAAACGTGAGAAATCAAGCTAAGGGAGAGTTAAGGACATGTGGCAATTTGCATGTTATATTGAAAAACAATTATTCAGGAAATCTGTTTCACATAGGGAGGGGGTGCGGTGGTGCGGTGGTGCAGTGGGTTGGACCGGGTCCTGCTCTCCGGTGGGTCTGGGGTTCGAGTCCTGCTTGGGGTGCCTTGCGGCAGACTGGCGTCCTGTCCTGGGTGTGTCCCTTCCCCCTCTGGCCTTACGCCCTCAGTTGCTGGGTAGACTCTGGTTTCCCGCGACCCCGTATGGGACAAGCGGTTCAGAAAATGTGTGTGTGTGTCTCACCTAGTAAACAAATGCAACTTCACACAAAATGTCTTCATAGTGTGAAAATGGAAAACTCACACACACACCTTCTGAACCACTTGTCCCATACAGGGTCGCAGAGAGCCGGAGCCTACAGGGCATAAGGCCAGAGGAGGAGGGGACACACCCAGGACAGGACGCCAGTCCGTCGCAAGGCACCCCAAGCAGGACTCGAACCCCAGACCCACCAGAGAGTAGGACCTGGTCCAACCCACTGCGCCACCGCGCCCCCAATGGAAAACTCATTTTTTTAAAAAAATCTTTGCTTCTTAATAAAGCCACCAATTTTTTCTAACAATGTACATTTATATAGTTAGCAGACACTTTTCTCCAAAGCAACTTACAACAAACACTATGTAGTATTACTAACCCACATACCTTATTCACCAAGGTGATTTACACTGCTAGATACACTACTTACAATGGGTCACTCATCTATACAGCAGTGAAACACACTCTCTCTGTCACTCAGACACTATGGGGAACCTGAACAGCATGTCTCTGGACTGTGGGAGAAAAGTGGAGCACCCAGAGGAAATCCACACAGAGAACATGCAAACTCCACACAGACTGAGCAGGGATCAAACCCATGTTCTCTCGCACCACCGAGGTGCTAGGAGACAGCAGCACTACTTGCTGTGCCACCATGCCACCTGTGTAATGATATAACATCAGAAAAGTGATGATGATCATATTTAATGAAGATATTTACAGATTATAAGATGAATTGCGAGGATAAATGGACTCTGCATAGGTGGGCTAAGCAGGTTATCCTTATATCAGCATTCAAACAGTATGACACTCATTGATGTCAAACATCAGCTACAGTATAAAAATGAAGTGAGTCTGAAAAGAACGTGTGGGAGAAGAAAAGCTGCACATACTTTCGACTCAGTTAGGGCTTTGGTGTCTCCAGGAGCTGGTTTAGACAGTGATCTCTCAAAGATGGCTCTCAGCACCTCCTTGTCACTTTTAACCCTCCTCTTGACTGCTTCAAGGTCCACTGTCTCTGCAGAATCCTTTTTTGCTGGTTTTGGTGTAAAAAGTGACTTAAAGACTTCAAACGGTGTTTCTGGGGCTTTACCAGTGTCCTCGAAAGGGCCTACTAGCTCCACCTCCCCTTTTGCCTCCTCTTCAGTTGAATTGGGCTGCTGGTTGTTCACATGCTCTGGTGTGGGTTCCTTCTTGCCCTCGGCCTTGGAGCCGTCTGGGTTGAGGAGCTGGGAAAGCTGCTCCAGGAAACTGTTCTTGAACTCGAGTGTAGCTTTGGGCTCTGTGCGCTTTCTGCCAGGCAGTGGCTCAGTAAGCACCTTCGCTTTGTTGACTGGCTTCTTCAGTTGGAGAACGGCCAGGTCTGTGTCTCTCTGCCGAATCTCAGCCACTGTCTCCCTGTCCTCCCCCACTGCCCCTTTCTTCAGTACCCGCAGCCCGCTGAAAAGGGCTGGCAGCTGAAAGGACTTCTCCACAGACGCATTAGCAATGAATGATGTGACACTGGAGGGGGACTCTTGGGGCATGTCCGCCACAGTCCTCCAGCCACCAGCCATATCCTTTAGACTGCTGGATGGGGAAGGCTCCACACTTGGCTGGGTTGTACAGGCATCTCCATGGCCCTGCAATACTGCCGATGCTATCCCTGGGGTCTCTTCTTTGGTATCAGCACAGGAATGTCCCTTTAAGCTAGTGGAAGTTGGCCCAGGTTCCTCAGATAAAATGAAGTTTTCTGAGTCTGGAGAATGGAAAGATTCCCTCACTCCTTCAGGATCCCCAAGACCTGTAATCTCAGTAGAAATGGGAGCAGTAGGTGGACAATAGGAAGAAGGCCCCTGCTGGGACAATAAAGCTGGACCATCCTCTACAGGTGTCTCACAAGACTGTGCTCCTTCAAGGCCATTAGGAAGACAGTTATCTAGTGGCAGCTGAATAGAGGATAATGGCAAATATGAGAGGGGATTCTTGGCAGTTGTGGGGGAGAGCTTGGAGTCACCATCTGTAGTCTCACCCCTGCTCTTATTGTCTTCATGCACATGAGTGACAGCAGTAGTGGTGGAAGCCACAGAGCTCATGGTCGCCATGTTTACTTCTGCAGCGGTGACCAAGGTGCCTGCCATCTCTGCTCTGTGCCCTTGCTGGTTGGCACCGCTATAGGGTATGGCCAGGCCTGTGGCATGGGAAACAACTGAGACATCTTTCATCGTTGCCTTCTGAAGACTGTGCAACCTGAAGACAGGCAGCTCTAAGTCCAACTCTGCGGGATCATCTGAACCTTCAGAGCTTGTTAGCTGGTGCTTGTCCATCTCCTCATCTTCTTCCCTACAGGGGAGTTTCCCTGTGGGTATGAAGCCTCTGGACTGACCCATGCCGCTGCCTCCAACATTGTCTTCCTCCTCTGTGTCACTGTAGGTCTCCACCAGGGTCACGTGGACGAGATCTGGATCCATCGAGTGTCTTGGAGTTGTGAGACTGGACCCGTCTCTGCTTCTCCACACCTCAAGGTTCCCTTCTTTCTTAGAGGAATCTGCATCACCATTGAGGTGTTCTCCACCTGAAGCAAGGAGGCAATCTGTTCCATCATTCCCAGCATCGATAAGGTTGGTACTTGTGGGCTCATTCTCTGTATCACTGAAGTTTTGGAACAATGTGAGCACAGCATTCTCATCTGAGGGTCCCGGCAATTCCGGCTTCTCTGTCCCCACCCGTACAAATATGGTGGATATCTTACTGAGAAAAGAACTAGAGGGATCCTTTCCCGTGGCATCTGGGTTACTGCTTCCACTGTCCATGTCATCTAGTTCAAGAAATGACTGATTTCAAATCAAAGCTGGCTAATTAACACAAGGTTAATTTCTAATTCTATTGTAAACTACATAAATCATTACAGATCCTCGAGTAAAAGGAAATTTTTTCAATTCTCTTCTAGTCAGCCTGTATGACAAAGGTCTCATCTCCACACCTTCAGCTCTCCAACCTGCCTGGATCCAGGTTTGGTTTTGTGCAACAAAGGCCGTCCTGTTTGTTCAATTTTTTTTCCTGCTTGGCCCCACAAAGGTTCTGTAACAAAACCCCAGTTTTCTGTAATCCCTCTGGCACTACACACACAGACCCAAACACAAGCTGTCCTCAGCTGAGACTCTTCCAGCTTTTCAAAGCAAAAGCTTGTTTTAACTGCTTCTTAAAGATACGTTTTCCCTTAATATTCAAAAATGCAGTTCAGAAACGTGGACTTAACCTGAGGATCCAGCCAGCCTTGGAAGTTTCAGAAGGAAGGAGTGAAGTACTTCTGGGTAATCTCCATGGGAAGCCAGGAAGAAGGACTTCTTCAGGAACAAGCGACAGCAGCATCAAGAATGACAACAAAAAATTCAACAACAACATGTTCCAGCTGCCAGCGTGAGTCAGGAAGAGAGGCCCGGAAAGTTCCAACGCTCTCTTAGCCTGTGTACAAAGGGTGGCTTGCTTGCTACTCGCTGGCTCTTCAGCTCCCTCCCTTGTGCGCCGTCTCGTTTCAAAGGTCTGTGTTTCTTCAGCAGGAGAGAGCTCTTCAGGTTTTCAAAAAGAATGCAGCTCACCGGCTGGCCCCGCCTCTCACCCCAACCCCTCGTCCCTACTACCGTGCGTGACAGGGGATTAAAGTGGCAGCCAGGGTGTCCAGTTACATCTCATCTCCACCCCCTTACCTGCTCCATGAGAACATGGTGGAATAAGTAGGGCTCTCATAATACGCCCAGGCACTACTTTCCCCAACGGTACAGTAAACACGGGAAGCAGGATCTGAAGGCTCTAATGTACAAATCAGGTGGGTGGAAGGGACAGCCAAGTGTTCAGTTACGCCACAGACATAATCTGCGGCGATTAGCTGGCCTTGCTGGCCCTGCTTATGCCACAGATGTCGTATCAACAAGCAGCTCAATAAAAAGTGCTTTCTCCTTATTTCAAGCTTCGCTGCACCATGAGCCAGCACTTCTCGTTAGTTTTCACTGAGTATTTGTTTCCCACCGCAAGGATGGTGAACAGGGCAACGCACAAAGTTCCAACAATGAACAAGACCTTTCTTAAAGTCATACATTTAACACAGCTTTTTTCATCACTCTGCAGTGTTAGTTTATGTTTTTACAGTTTACAGCATTACGATGAGCTGTTAAACTGGAAGATGTTAAGGAACACCCCAGAAAATGATATAGAAGTAGCAAGTGACAACGGTGCTGAAAACTTATGTGGAATAACACAGCAGGAAATTCAGATGATTTAGGACAGCTCTAGGCATAACTGTCAAATAACAATCCCGGCACAAATCAAGAGGCCACGTATAACACTAGGTTAATCTTTTCAAAATGATCCTGGAATAAGAACAAAAAAACACTAGTAGGCAGACCAATGTTCTAATTCATCTGAAGGACACTGTAGAAGGTATTTACAAGAGGAGGTTGAACGAAGGGGTTAAATTAGAGACGAGAGGTTTAGGGTGTGTGCAGCATGGGTGTTGCTGCAAAACTGCATGAAGAAAAATGTGGTTTTATGCAGACGCTGGTGAAGGAGGAAAAGCACAGACATACCACACTCACGCAGTCAAAACAAGAGAGTTTGTGCTTCTGATACTGTTGTACTCTAGTATTTTGAGTAGGACAAATGCGTTTACTTGACACTACCATTACTCTTGGCAAGAGAGTGGTGGAAAAACAATGAGGAATGAAGGACAAACTTTCATATATTTTATACATGTATTCTACAGCCATGAAGCAAAAGGCAGGACAATGGGTTCAGGGGCAATTCCAGGATTTTTTAAATGAGGTTGCAGAGAGTGAAACAAGAACCAGTCAGGGGGATCTATGGACGGGGGGGGGGGTTAGCTAAACTATCTGCGTAATATAATGGGACTCAGGAGCATTTGAAGCTGTTATACCCATGAGGATCGTCTTTAGTACGGCAATCGTGCTCCAGTACTGTTGCTGTTATCTGGAGTTCACGTATGCATATTATTGCTGCAGAGAACAGCAACACCCCAGTCCACATGTTTCAAAATATATAATTCAGCGTGTACATACTATTAAGAAACATGGTCTATGGTTGACTGTTGTCTCTCCTCCTCTTTTAAAAACATAGTATTGTGATTCCGCATTGCAAATTATGCAGCGATTGACGGTGCTGTGATCCAATGGCATTGAGCCTTGTCAGATTGATAGTACTCTAGCCCAATGGCGTTGGGGGGCACCGGGGGGGTCCAATCATATTTCGGAGGGGGCTGGTGCCACCCTGTGCCCCCCCTTCAGACACGCCCCTGAATGGGTCATCAAGAGAAGCCCCTTGGTTTCTTTAAGGAAGCACTCTTTCTAAAAGACACAGAGGCTAAAACATAATGAAAGGAAAGAGGCAGGAAAATAAACCCAAGTTACTCTTCAGCTTCTTGTAGCATTTCAGGGCCTATTAAGCGGCCATTCCACGTTTACATTTCTTTATGCCCTGGAGAGAATACTCATCTCACTTTCACCAAAACCTAAATTTATATTTTAATAAGTTTGGGACAGCAGGTGGTGGTTAGAGCCTTGCTCTGCAATGAAAGGACCTGAGTTCAAATCCCACTTTCTGCTCTAGCACCCTTGATCAAGGTATTTACCCAGAATTGCTTCAGTAAGAATGACCCAGCTACATTAATAGGTGAAAGACAATTTTTTTAATTTTTTAGGCTACTAAACCAATTTTGTACATTGCCTTTAGGTAAATAAATGAAATGGATTGAATTTATTTTTTTTGGCAAAGTACCGACCCTAACTTGCTGAACTAAACATGGCCCTGCTTTATGAATGGGTAGATCATTGTTAGTAGCTTAACTTAGGAGAAAAGTGTCAGGTAAATAAATAAATGCAAGTGTGAAAGTAGTTTTACACACCACATTCTTATTAGAGTTAAAGTGAAATAATTCGTATGTGTTATGTTCACAGTGTTCATGTACAGTGCATTCATAAAGTAATCAGACTCCTTTTTTTATGTTGCAGCCTTAAGGTAAAATCCATTTGCAAAAATTTTTTAAAATCCTGCTTTCGCTTTGTCATTACAGGGTATTGAGTGAAGCCTGATGAGGGAGAAAATGAATTTAAATGATTTTAGCATACAGCTGCAACGTTAAAAAAGTGAAAAGAGTTAAGAGGTATTTTATATATTCACCACAGGTTTTGTGGCTCCACCAAAAACTAAACATATTTGAACTGTAAAAAAACTCGCCGTGGTTCAACGAATCAACTCGTGTTATAAGGTTAGAATGTTGTAAATTACACTGTAAATTGTGTTCAACTCAACTGCATGTTTATTCTTTAGCCTGGTCTGATTGTGCTTTCTAAAAAAAAATATAGGAAAGCACATTTTTAATGCCAGCTCAAAATATTACGCAAAGTTAATTGATATAAACTAGGACTATCCTCGTAATCTAATACCATTGCAAACTTAACTGGTAGACACTTAGATAAACAATGTAATTCTGTTTCTATTACTAATGAGGAATTTATGTTGTTTTTCAACAATAAATTAGTAAATATCCGGGTATCCATTGTACCTTCTACTTCAGACCTAGCCAGTATAAGTGTTAGGGTCACAAGCCGGGAGACAAGAGGTAAGACCCAATTGCTGGAGGGTTTATTTAAGTGTTACAGGGCTAGACAATTTTTGTAGTAAAGAAACAGGCAACGATTCAGGAACCAAGGGGAAAATGTTGTTCAGTGGGCAAAGCTGAAGTCATAGTCAAAGTGGGATGCAAGGATCTAATCTGAGGAAGTCCAGTCCTGGGGCAAGGAAGCACGGTAGGGGCAAACAGGCAGGGAACACATGGTGAAGAATCACAGGTGTGCTGGTGAGTAAAGAGTGGATGGGTGTCTCTAAGAGATTCCGCAACCTGTGGACGATGGAATGGCTGCTTTTTTGTTGACTCTCATCAGGTGTGTGTCATTGAGGAACAGCCAGGGGTGTGACATTACCCCCCCCCCCCCGCAGCTCTCGACGTCCCGCAACTCCTGGAAAGCAAACACCCCTTGGATGAGGTGCTGGCTGTTCCGGAGGGGCCTTGTGGAAGTCGGAGATAAGAGTTGGGTAATGAATGTTGCATACAGGGACCTAGCTCTAGTTCTCTGGCCTATAGCCCTCCCAGTCCACCAGATAATACAAGCGACCCCATCGACGCTTGGAGTCTAAGAGGAATTGGACCATATAGGCCAGAGGACTGTCCACCTCCAGTGGGGGCGGAAGCATAGCCGATGATGGAGTTTAGAGGAACAAAGTCCTGTAGGGTTTAAGCAGGGACACATGGAACGTGGGATGTATATAGAGGTCAGGTGGCAGTTGCAAGTGGCATGTGACAAGGGTGATAGGACGGATGATCTTAAAAGGCCCAATGTATCTAGGATTAAGTTTTCTGGATGGCAGTTTCATCTTAATATCCCTGGTGGATAACCAAACTCTGCCCCTGGCTGAAACAATAGATTGCGGTGCCTCTTATCAGGCTGTTGTTTGTAATGACAAGTGCTCTGGTGTAGGAGCTCCTGTACCATACACCAGACCTCCTCGCTTCATTGGTACCAGAAGTCCACCACAGGGATGTTGCTGGAGCTCTGGTGCTATGGGAACAAAGGTGGTTGGTATCCAAAGGTGCATTGGAATGGAGACAGTCCTGTGGAGAAGTAGGTAAGTGAATTATGAACATATTCAGTCCATAGGAGGTACTGTGACCAGGTGTTCTGCTCCTGATTGTAATAGCTGCAGAGGAAACATCCCTGATTCAGGTACTCTAGTTCCCTGCTGGCCTGTGGATGATACTCAGATGTAAGGCTGATGAATACCGCAAGTTTCTGCCAGAATACCTTCCACACCCAGGATGTGAACTGGACCCTCGGTCGAGTACAATGTTTTCTGGTAGGCCGTAAAGATGGAACACAGTACAGACTGTGTCTAGAGCAGAAGGGAGTTGAGTGATTGTAACCAGCCGGCAGGATTTTGAGAAGCTGTCCAGAACCAACAGAATAATGGTATTGCCTTCTGACTGGATAGTGTCCGTGATGAAGTCGATCGCCATGTGGGACCACAGCTGAGTGGGTATGGGGAACGGTTCCAATAACCCTGTGGGCTTCTGCGGGGGATTTATATTGCACACAGACCTCGATGCCCTCAACAAATTCTTGGATGTCATCATAGAGGAAAAGTCACTAGAAACTTCTCTGGACCAGGGACAGGGTCTTGCGGCAGCCCGGATCTCCTGCTGTTGGGGAGTCATGGACCGAATGGAGAAAAGGAGCAATCAGTCTTACCGGGATGTAAGCCTTCCCTGCGGGCTTTTCTGGGGTCCTGGTTCCTTGTCCTATGTTGCCCGTAGGTCCTGCTTGAACTGCCATTGACCGAGAGTGACTAAACAGGAGCCAGGCAGCATGGGTTCCGGAGAAGCCATCTCGAGGTTCTTTTTTGTGCACCCTAGATAAGGCATCCACCTTTGTTCTTGGATCCTGGTCAGTATGACACCGTAAAATGGAAGCATGTAAAAAAACAACGCCCACCGTGCTTGTCTGGGTTTGAGTTGGCACACCTTTTTCAAGTATTTCAGATTATGGTGATTGGTCAACGCCAGGAACGGGTCAGTAGCCCACCTCCAGCCAACTGCCTCCATTCTTCCAGAGCCAGTTTGATGGTATGGCTCCCAATTCCCTATATCATAATTGCTCTTGACCGGTGACACTTTACACAAGAAGAAAGCACAAGGGTGGAGTCTCGGTGAGGTCTCTGGCATTGACAAAGAACCACCCCAACCCCTATCACCGAGGCATTGACCTTTGCCACAAAGAGGAGGGTCGGATCCGGGTGTTGTAACATGGGGGTGGTAGTAAAACGGTCCTTCATCTCCTGGAAAGTGGACAAGGCCACAGGGGACCATATGATTCGGGTTCCCTCCCTGTGCAGCAGAGAGGTCAGGGGAGTAGTTATTGAACTGAAACCCGAAACCTGAAATAAAGTGGTGGTAAAAATGAGCAAAACCCAGCAACCGCTGTAGTGCTTTCACCATTTTAGGTTGGCGCCAGTCAAGCACCGCCTGTATTTTCCTGGAGTCCATCTCAACCCAGTTTGGACTCAGGATAAAGCCCAGGAAAGAAACATTAGACTGGTGAAAGAGGCACTTCTCTCTTTCCATGAAGAGGATGTGTTCCAACAACCTCCTCAAAACCAGATGACATGTCCCCATGCTCCTCTTTGGAGCCCAAAAAATCCAGTGTATCATCCAGGTACACTACAACACATTTATGAATAAGATTCCCCAACATGTGATTCACAAAAGTTTGGAACACCAAGGGCGTGTTAACTACACTGAAAGGCATAACTAAATACTCATAGTGGCCCAGGCAGGTGCTAACACAGTCTTCCATTCATCTTCTCATATCCTAACCAAGTTATATGCACTGCACAGATCCAACATAGTAAATATCTTAGCACCATATACCTGCTCCAATGCAGCAGTGATAAGGGACAACGGGTGGGGGTATTTTAGGGTTATTTCATTAAAACCGTGATAATCCATACAAGGATGTTAACCCCCGTCCTTCTTAGCTATAAAAAAATAAACCGGCTAAGGCCAGGAATGTCGAAGGCCAGATGGTTCCAAAGGACAGGGCCTTTGTAATATACCCCTCCATGGCCTCCTACTTGGGAAGGGACAATGGGTACACTCTGCCCATAGGGTAATGGTTCCTGGGAAGAGACTGATTGTGTAATCCCAAGGTCTGTGAGGGGGGTAAGGTGGCTGGCATTGCCTTACTAAAGACCTCCTTGAGATCATGGTAAACTACCAGCACATCAAGCGGTTCAGCTGCATCCAGGCTTTCTATGGAGGTGGCTCAACAGGGGAGAGATAAACAGAAGGTGATGCACTGCAGGCCCTTAGACACCAGTTTTCCAGGTCGTGTTTTGCCAACCTCGTATACCCCAGGATGACGGTGTTGTCAAACAATTTTATAAGATAAAAGAACATCTTTTCCTTATCAGAATCAGAATCAGAACGAGCTTTATTGCCAAGTATGTTCACAGATACAAGGAATTTGTCTTGGTGACAGGAACTTCCACAGCACAGACAGAATGACAGTGACAAGACAGATGAGAAGATAGAGTATGTGAATAAGGGATAAAAAATATTTAAAAATATAAAGTACCCAATATACAAAAATAGTCACTAGACACAAATGCAAGGGAGTGTGAGTAAGAGATATGATGTGATAAATAGTTATAAATATAAATATAAATAGCGTTGTGTATTGCACTGGATTACTCTCTGCGGGGGGGGGGATTTAGCTGTTCATGAGGTAGATGGCCTGAGGAAAGAAACTTTTCTTGTGCCTGGCTGTCCTGGTGCACAGTACTCTGTAGCGCCGGCCGGATGGCAAAGGGTCGAAGAGAAAGTGGCCTGGATGTGAGGGGTCTAGAATGATTTTGCTAGCCCTTTTACTGACTCTGGACGAGTGCAGTTCTTGGAGAGCTGGGGGGGATGTGCCGATGATTCTTCCAGCAGTCTGAACTATCTGCTGTAGTCTTCTGATGTCTGATTTCGTAGCTGAGCTGAACCAGACAGTTATAAAGGTACAGAGGACAGACTGGATGACTGCGGAGTAGAATTGCAGCAGTAGCTCCTGTGGCAGGTTGAACTTCCTCAGCTGGCAAAGGAAGTACAACCTCTGCTGGGCCTTCTTCACAATGGAGTCTATGTGGAGCTCCCACTTCAGGTCCTGTCAGATGCTAGTGCCCAGGAACCTGAATGACTCCACTGTTGCCACAGTGCTGTTCATGATGGTGAGTGGGGATAATGCTGAGGTGTTTCTCCTAAAGTCTACGATCATCTCCACTGTTTTGAACGTGTTCAGCTCCAGGTTGTTTTGACTGCACCAGACAGCCAGCTCTTGGACCTCCTGTCTGTAAGCAGACTCGTCACCATCCCGGATGAGGCCGATGAGTGTGGTGTCGTCTGCGAACTTCAGGAGTTTGACAGAGGTGTCTTTAGTGGTGCAGTCGTTGGTGTACAGGGAGAAGAGCAGTGGGGAGAGCACACATCCCTGGGGGGCTCCAGTACTGATTGTGCGAGTATTGGATGAGAATTTTCCCAGCCTCACTTGCTGCTGCCTGTCTGTCAGAAAGTTGGTGATCCACTGACAGATGGAGGTGGGCACAGAGAGTTGGGTTAATTTGGACAGGAGGAGGTGTGGGATGATGGTGTTGAAGGCTGAGCTGAAGTCCACGAACAGGATTCTCGCATAAGTCCCTGGTTTGTCCAGATGTTGCAGGATGTAGTGCAGTCCCATGTTGACTGCATCATCCACAGACCTGCTTGCTCGGTAAGCAAACTGCAGGGGGTCCAGCAAGGGTCCAGTGATGTCCTTCAGGTAGTCCAACACCAGTTTTTCAAGTGACTTCATGACCACAGACGTTAAGGCGACAGGTCTGTAGTCATTAAGTCCTGTGATTTTGGGTTTCTTTGGGATGGGGATGATGGTGGAGCGTTTGAAGCAGGAAGGAACTTCGCACATCTCCAGTGATCTGTTGAAGATCTTTGTGAAGATAGGGGCCAGCTGGTCAGCACAGGTTTTTAGGCAGGCCGGTGAGACGCTGTCTGGGCCTGGTGCTTTCCTTGTCTTCTGTTTGCGGAAGACCCGACACACCTCCTCTTCACAGACCAAAGGTGCAGGGGGGGTGGGGGGGGTGGGGGTTACTGGAAGTGTTAATTGATGCGTGGAGAGAGGGCCTGAATGGGTGTGGGGTGTGAGACAGGGTTTATCAAACCTGCAATAAAACTCATTCAAATTGTCGGCCAGTTGTTGAGTTGACATGGTGCTGGGGGGTGGTGTCTTGTAATTTGTGATGTCTTTCAGGCCTTTCCACACTGATGCAGGATCATTGGCTGAAAACTGTTTCTTCAGCTTTTCAGAGTAGTTTCTCTTAGCCACTCTGATCTCCTTTGCCAGTGGGTTTTTGGCCTGTTTATACAAGACTCCGTCCCCGTTCTTGTAGGCGTCTTCTTTGGCCTGACGAAGCTGTCTGAGTTTTGCAGTGAACCACGGTTTGTCATTGTTGTATGTTAAACGAGTCCTGGTAGGGATGCACATATCCTCACAGAAACTGACATATGATGTTACAGAGTCTGTGAGCTCATCTAGGTCGCTAGCAGCAGCCTCAAAAACACTCCAATCGGTGCACTCGAAGCAGGCTTGTAAGTCCTGCTCTGCTTCCTCAGTCCATCTTTTAACAGTCCTTATTACAGGTTTAGCTGATTTCAGTTTCTGGCTGTAGGTCGGTATAAGATGAACCAGGCAGTGATCAGAGAGCCCCAAAGCTGCCCGTGGAACAGAGTGATATGCCTCCTTTACTGTGGTGTAGCAGTGGTCCAGTATATTACTGTCTCTGGTGGGACATGTAATATGCTGTCTGTATTTTGGCAGTTCACAGGAGAGATTTGCTTTATTAAAGTCCCCGAAAATGATTATAACAGAGTCCGGGTGTTGTTGCTCTGTGTCTGTGATCTGGTCGCCCAGCTGTTGCAGCGCTGCATTCACGCACGCTTGCGGTGGAATGTAAACACTTACGAGGATGAACGAGGAAAACTCCCGCGGCGAATAGAAAGGCTTGCAGTTGATGAAGAGCGCTTCTAGGTCGGGACAGCACGTCTTCTTCAATTCTGTTACATCTGTACACCACCTTTCGTTAATGTAGAAGCATGTCCCACCGCCACGTGATTTCCCCGCTGATTCCGCGTCGCGATCCGCTCTGAACAGCTAGAAGCCCGGGAGATGTAGCGCGCTGTCCGGAATGGCTTCATTCAGCCAGGTTTCCGTGAAACACAGAGCAGCAGAGTTTAAGAAGTCCTTGTTTTTTTGGGACAGGAGGAAAAGTTCGTCCATTTTGTTGGGTAAGGAGCGGAGGTTCGCCAGATGGATACTAGGCAGCGCTGTTCTAAAGCCGCGCTTTCGGAGCTTTACTAACGTGCCGGTTCGCTTTCCACACTTGCGCATCTTGGAGCGCTTGAGCAGTGCCGCTGCACCTCTGACTACAATGGCCCTGCAAAATCCATGTGCACTCTTTGCCAAGGGATATCCGGGTGCAAGGGTGCATGACCCGGGGACAGTCTCCACTTCTGACACTTGTCACACCTTCTGACCAAGTATTCAAGTGCTTGGTCCATACCCAGCCACCACATGTAACTTCAGGCAAAGGCTTTTAGCTTTCCACTCCCAAATGTCCACTATGTAAGATGTTGAGCACTGCATGCTGACAGGCAGGGGGCACTACTACCCTAACACCCCATAGCAGGCACCCATCATGCGTTGTCAGCTCATGTCGTCTTTGGTAATATGGTTTCAGGGGACCCTGCTGATCTGGCACCAAGGTCCATCCCTTCATTGTCACCTGAAACACTTGACTGAGTATCTCTCTGAGTGTGGAGCCTTATTTGCTTGACCGATAGAGGCAGAGGGTCAACCATTTCAACATGATACAAATCAATGTCCTCCAAACAGTCATTTAACGGCAATGGAAGGTGGGACATCAGCATTGCTGTTCTTGTCAGATTTACGGTAGACTATGTCATAACGAAAGCCTCGTAGAAACAGCACCCATCTTTGGATTCTTGCCGCCGCTGTAACTGGTACCCCCCGATGTGGATAAAACAGGGCGGTTAGTAGTTGGTGGTCAGTCAATCATGTGAAGTGTCAACCTTCCAAATACTGTTGGAAATCACGTATTCCCCAAACTACGGCCAAACCTTCTTTGTCCACCATAGCGTAATTTTTCTCTGGATTTGTGAGCATCCGGGATGCGAACGCTATGGGTTTCTTGTTACCATCGGGCATGATGTGAGACAGTACAGCGCCTAAACCATACGACGAGCTATCTACAGACAGACTGGCAGCTGAGGATCGAAATGACATAGCACCTGCTCTGAAGCCATCAGTTCCTTAGCTTTGTTAAAAGCGTGTTGTTCTCGGTCACCCCATACAAATCAATTGTCTTTTCTCAGTAATTGGTTCAAAGGATGTAAAATCTCTGACAGTGATCTGTAGTAATTAAGCATACCACAAAAAGCTTGTACTTGCTGCGTGTCTTTGGGAGGCGGAGCATCAAGCAACGCTCTCACCTTTTCTTTTGACTTATGTAACCCCTCTATGTTGATCACGTGTCCAAGAAAGTGCACCTTGAGTGCTCCAAAAATACACTTATCCCCATTCAGTCTTAGTCTGTACTCCTATAAGCATGCCATTACTAGATGCAAGTTGGTCCAATGTTCTGCCTCAGTCTGCCCTGTGATGATTATACCGTCAAGGTAGCATTGTGTTTGGGGAATGTCTCATAATATTTGGTCCATGGCTTGTTGCCATAACATAGGGGCGGAGGCCACCCCAGAAACTAGATGCTTGTAACGTTTCAGACCCAGGTGAGTATTCATGGTTAACAAGTGCCTGAATTCTTCCTCCACCTCTATCTGTAAGTACGCCGATGCCAGGTGAAGTGTAGTGAACACCGTCCCCCCGGTGAGCTTCGGAAATATTTCTTCAATCCGCGGCAGTGGGTATACTGGCATCTGGAGCACCGGGTTAATTGTCACTGAAAAATCTCCACACACCCTCACCTTACCATCTCATTTCAAAGGGGTCACAATAGGAGCAGCCCATTCGGAGGACTGGACACCTTCAATTACGCCTTCTGTCTCCAGCTCTAACAATGCCTCTTCTACCATAGGTGTCACGTCCCACGGGGTCACTGCCCCTCCTGGTCAGAGGCGGCGCCACTCAGTGCCGCTAGTTAACGCTTACCTATCACCTCACAGTCTCGTAGGACATGGAGGTATAAAAGGAGCCAGCGGAGCAGAACTACTTGCGGATTCTTAATCAGCGGTTCTATTGTGCTCTCTTGGCGATTCGTAGTCTCTTGTTCCCACAATCTGTTTCCTAGGTGTGCATGTTCCAGTCCCGAGTGCCCGTCCTGTCAGTTCCTGCCTCTTGTTCTTCAGTCCTGGTCCATCGTTCCTGTCCGGTATTTCGTCACGTCTCGGGGTAGCGGTCATACTCACAGATTAGCGTTTCACTGTTCACCGTAGTTCAAACACCGTGTGTGTTTCCTGGTCTCGTGTTTCCTGTTTCACTTCCACCGAGTGTCTTACAATACGCACAGTACACTTCTAACATCACACTGCACGTGAAGTCATTTTATATTTCGTCTGTGTTTGGACGTAATAGCAACGCGCGTCCGTGTCGGACTCCCGTCCGGACGCTACAATAGGTCAGCTGGCAAATGAGAACGGCCAAGCTTAATGAAACTGCGGAACTACTCCTTCTTTTAACTGCAACTTTTGCTTTAATGTCCTTTAATTGTCCGAGTCTCTTGTCAAAGACCATCGGGTATTTCTGTACCAACTCTCGCAATGGACTCTTACTCCATACGTCATGATACAAAATGTTGCTCCTTCCTGACCGTTCGACTCTAGGATCAACACCAAAAACTCTCTGGACCGCTTCCCAGTCTGCCATCTTACATAACCATTCCCTTCCAACCAGTGGGGGTCCAGTCCCTTTAACTATGTACAGGTCTAGAACAAACAACTTCCCGAGTTTTTCGACCTGCACCTTAGCCTTAGGAACCACCTCCAACTTTTCATCAGAATAGACTGTCAAGGACATCTTGGCCTTGCGGGTGGGGAGCTCAGGAAACATCTGATGAAACTGGGCTTGGTTTATGACACTCACCCCCGAAGCAGTGTCAATCTTCATCTCCAAGAGTTTGTCCTCGACCTTCACCATATGCATGAGTGGCTCAACTGCTGTGTAGTTACACATTAGCTTTTGAATGGATTGCAGTACTCGGTACTCTAAATTACTAGCACTGCTGTCATCTGAGTTATGCATGGCGTGCACTTGCCCCCTCTGGCCTGATTGGGGTTTCTTTCCATGACACATGCTTGCCTTGTGGCCTCTCTGTTGGCAGGCATTACAAGACTTGTCCCTATAGAAACAGGTTTGGGGAGCATGATTTGAGCCTCCGCACCGGTGGCATACCCTAGGTCGGTCCGACTTCCATTTACCCCTATTGAACTGTTTCGGGGCTCTACTGGGATCCATGTGATGCACCTCAGTGTTGAATGTGCCTGGTGTGTGGCTAGCACCAGCAATCTTTGACAGTGCTAAAGCCTGGGCGTCTTTTTGAGCTACTTCCATCGCCACTGCAATCTCTACAGTCCTTCTTAATGTCAGTTCCTTTTCAGTTAGAAACTTCCTTTGGATAGCTTCAGATCGGAGCCCACAAACGAACCTGTCTCTTAGCGCTTCATCTAGAAAAGTTTTAAACTCACATTTTTCTGCCAGACATTGTACCTTGGCTTCAAATTCTGCTACTCCCTCTTGTGGTTCCTGAATTGCTGCGTAGAAACTAAAATGTTCTGCAATGATTAATGGAGCTGGCGATAAATGCTCCTTCAGTGTCTTAATAATGGTAGCATAGCTTTTAGCTGCGAGCTTTTCAGGAGCTAACAGTGTCCGCAGAAGCACAACAATCATCATAATATATTTGAAAAATTGCAGTCTGCTTTCCGCTCTGGTCACAGCATTGAAATGCCCCTTGCCCGTGTAATGATATTCTCATCTCTTCTAATGATAGTCATATCTCAGCTGTTTTGTTGCTGGACTTCGGTGCTGTGTTTGATACTGTTGACCATAGTACCGTACTCAGTAAACTTGAAACTCTGATTGGACTAAGGGGCACTGTTCTGAAGTAGTTCCGTTCGTATTGAACTAACCATAAACAGTCTGTACTGAAATCTGATGACTGCATCTCTTTATTCTCATCTGTGGTTCAATATCTTGTACCTCAGTGCTCTATGTTAGGTTCATTATTATTCTCACTCTATCTGTTACCATTGGGTGATGATATTTGAAAGCATAATGTAAGTTTCCATTCATATGCTGATGACACTCAGGTATATTTTTCTTTCAAGCCTGATGACCCACCATATGTTGTGTCTTTTAGCAAACTGTTCTACCAATATAAAAGTATGGATAAATAATATTTTCTTTTTATCTTTGAATGTCAGTAAAATAGAGGTACTTGTGGTGGGTGGTGGTGCTGAAACTCTTGACACAATCATGTCAATCTTTACCACCAATGGTATAAGTTTCAAGCATCCAGAATGTGTTAAGGATTTGGGTTTTTTTTTGGACAGAAACCTTAGTTCGTGTCTCATGTTGCTACATTGACTAGGTCGTGATTCCTTTAGTTGAGAAATATAGCTAAATTAGGGCGATTCTTATGTAGACAGGATGGTGAGAAATTGGTTCATGCTTTTGCTTCAAGTCGGACAATTGTAATTATTACCGGGCTGTCTGTACCGGACTGTATCCAGGCTACAGTTTGTACAGAATGCTTCTGCAAGATTTGTTACAAGAACTAGGAAGTATGCCCACATCACACCAGTACTTAAATTGCTGCATTGTCTTCCGATTGCGTTTAGAGTTGATTATAAAATCTTACTTATGACCTATATTGCCTGGTTTACCTTTGTGAGATCATTGATTTTTATATTCCAATACGGTGTCTTCATTCAGTGAATGTGGGTTACCTTAAAGTACCTGCGGTCATTATTATTTCAGTAGGAGGGCATGCCTTTAACTATAGAGCACCTAAACTTTGGAATAGACTGTCTGTTATTGTCAGGAATGCCCTGACTGTCTCAGCCTTTAAATCCAGGCATAAGATTTACATGTTCACTCTGGAGTATCAATAACATGTGTAACTGTTTTCCTTCTGTATAAAACTCTATATTGTCATTAAGCCATCAGTTACTAACCATTTCTATTTTGTTGAACAGTGCTTGCCTATGAGGGGGGCACGTTGGTGCAACGGACTTGGCCGGGGCCTGCTCTCTGGTGGGTCTGGAGTTCAAGACCTGCTTGGGGTGCCTTGTGATGAACTGGCATCCCGTCCTGGGTGTGTCCCCTCCCCCTCCGGCCTTACACCCTGTGTTGCTGGGTTAGGCTCTGGCTTACCGCGACCCCACTTCCCTATCAGCACCCCATGCTAAGTGAAGCTGATGACTGCCTGCCATGATGGACGAGATGATGTGCCTATGTGAAATAGGACATCAAGTTAACACTCAGTGAAAATGTTATTAGTTGTAAATTGTCTTAAGCCTTTTATAATTTAAAATGCCGAAGAGGGGTGGGCAGCCACTGGCACTTGGACTCCCAGAGGTTTTTTTCTCTCTAGTGTGTTTTGTTCCTTTCCTCTGTGACCAGTAGGCATACTTAAAGCTTTAATAACTGCATGGATACCGTAGTCATTTAATACATAGCCAACAATCTGTCTATTTGTCTTATGCCTTTGTTCAGCGCTGTGTCACTGTGTGAGAAGACGGCTCTATGAAATTAAATTGAACTGAAGGGGTCTGAATACTTTCTGAATGTACTGTATATGAGGCGTTAGAAGAATTTTGTACTACTTACAAAACTATTACCAATAGTCATCAGTTCTTCATTTTTTTTTGGAAAAAAAACAATGTAGTTCACATGGCAAAACATGAAATACCTCATCTTTACATTGTTTTTGTTTGAATACAAACCAAAGTAAATTTTAAAATCACTTCTCTTTATTTTCATTAGCATTTTCCATATTGTTCCAACTTTTTTGGAATTGCCGGTCTGTATAATTTATATCAAGTGGAACTATAAGCAAAGCATCAAACGCGATGGCAGAAACAGTTATACTGTACAGATTAAGAAAATAATGCTTTGACCTCTCAAACTGCTTTGGTTAATTCTATTAACCTGTGCGCCCCATGCAGATAAGAGAATCGCTGTATTACTGTTACAAAAACATGCAAATGTTATTGAGTGTAGAGTGTGTGTGTGTACGTGTAGGTGTACCCACAAACCTAGACCTGTCAAAATGACAGCAAACTACATATTAAGCCCTCATTGTGTCTATTCCTCCTGCTACATGCTCTCTGGCACAACTATTATAAACTTAAAAGTGAAATGCGCGATCACATGTTGACAGATAATGCCAGATATGTGACTTTCTAAGACATAAACACAGCTAAACACCAGCGGAATGCAAGAAGAAGACACTGCTTGTGCTCGACACCTGACGCATTCATGAGCTCTTCCTTACGCAGATAAAAGTTTTCCAGGTAAAAGTGGTTTGTTAAGTTGAAGAGGATTTAAGAAAGTGCTGGAAGGAATTAAAGAACAGCTCATGTGAAGTGTAAGGTAGTTGTACAACAGATAATTTATAACATGGCTATGAACAAGCAGCCCAGAGAGAGTCTGAAAGTGACACCGTGAGTCTGCATAAGGAATAATAATCACTGGTGCTGTGGGTTTTTGACTTAATCAAGAAGGGTTCATCAGCCTAGGTATTTGAGGTCACAGTCTACAGCACTTTACATAATACCATTGTCAAGTCACAGAACTGAGGGTGTTGGAGCAACAGAAGAAGACAGTGTTCAACAATCATGCAGAACATGGATCAGACCCGATTACATTTCTAGTTTCTAGTTAAATAATGTTTTATAGCCCACAAGTAATGTTCAGGTTCATAACTGCACTCACAGTGAACTCTAGGTTAGGATAGTAAGGGGTGTCACTGATGATGTCATCCTCCGGCGGTGTAATTCTGAGGAAGTCCAGGTGGTCTGGTCTGGGGACACGGGGAAGGACCTCGATACTCTGGGATATGGACTCATCTCCTTCCAGTGGCCATATATCATCCTGCCTCAGGGAACTGTTCTCTGCAGAAACACACAGCACTGAATTCAGCACTTAAACACACTTTAAATGTTCATTTTCATAACATGTCTACAGTGTCCATAGTATGACTGTAATCTTTAATTACCTTAGAGCTTCATTGTCATTATCCAGTGAACAAATTATCTAAGGAAAGAGGAGGGATTGCAAATATCTCATAACGCTGTTTTAAATCAAATTCAATAGATTATCACAGAATCAGATTTAACTATTCTTTGCGTAGACTTTGTAAAGACATACACAGAACATGTTTTGGTCCCAGCTCTAATTTATATACTCCACCGAGGGATTCCTTTGGGGTCCCCTGCCGGTCCCAAGCCCAAATAAAGGAGGAGGGTTGGGCATGGGGCTAGCGACCCCATCCAGTAAAAAACCCACACCGCTACAGAAACGCCAACAAGTACTCTAATTTATATTAGACCCTCATGAGAATTCCATAGACAAAAATTATGTAATCCTGCTGCCAGAAATGGCAGAACACTGCAAAAGGCAACAACCTAACCTTACACAGTGACTCTCATGAGGATAATGGCAATGAGTGCAGCTATAGCAAAAAAAGGAATGAAATGTAATACTATGAATACTTAAAGGAGGTTCTTTAAATGGAGACAATACACAAACACAGAAACTGATTAGAGCATCAATATCTTCCAAGCCCTCCATTCTAAGGAGTGACAGAGAGCAATTAGGACTCAACAAGGAACAAAAATAGATTTTTTTTCCTTCAAGTAGTGTCCATTATTGACCTCTGAAGTGAACAGCATAATATATACCCCTACTTGAATGGACAGGGAGATTCCACTGTTGGCATCCAGCGCTAAACTAACTAAATGAAACTGGAAATTTGCAATGGTAACACAATGCATTGGCTAAGTAATATATTTATCAATGTGTCCCTAACTACATCAAATTATGTGTAACCTTGCTATTACTATCTGTAAGAAACTGTACTGTTCAAACATACGTTTTCTTCCAAACCTATCACAATACACTAATTATACCACCTTGATGATGTTCTGTGTTATCAGAGTATCCGAATCAACATCCAACATTTCACATTCCTTATATGTGCAAATGTACTTTGTCATCAATGTCTTATTTCATCTTTGCTGAAAGCTACTCAAACACATAGATGACTCTGCTAGCAGAGCATAACGATAGGATGACAGGCCATGTCTTCATAGAGTATGAACTTATGAGAGTATTAAAAAAAAAATAAGTAAATGATAAACATAGAGCCAGTGCAGATACTGATTCTGTTAGGGTGGAGGTTGCACTGAAGAATGCTGGTCTGCGGTCAGGAAAATGGATTCAGATGCCAGTGTGCTCAGCCACCCTTGTTTTCAGAAACTCCTAGGCCAGGAGACAGGAGGTATGACTCTGATGCTCTCCAATCTGGTAGAGCTGCCTCCCTCTCCTCGGTCCTCATCCTCCTCGATCTGTCTGCAGCATTGGATACTGTCAATCCATCCATCCATCCATCCATCTTCCTCCGCTTTATCCGGGGCCGGGTCGCGGGGGCAGCAGTCCGAGCAGAGTCCTCCAGACTTCCCTCTCCCCGCACACCTCCTCCAGTTCCTCTGGGGGAACCCTAAGGCGTTCCCAGGCCAGCCGGGAGACATAGTCTCTCCAACGTGTCCTGGGTCTGCCCCGAGGCCTCCTCCCAGTGGGACAAGCCCGGAACACCTCATCAGGGAGGCGTCCAGGAGGCATCCGGAACAGATGCCCGAGCCACCTCAACTGGCTCCTCTCGATGCGGAGGAGCAGCGGCTCTACTCCGAGCTCCTCCCGGGTGACTGAGCTCCTCACCCTATCCCTAAGGGTGCGCCCAGCCACTCTGCGGAGGAAACTCATTTCTGCCGCTTGTATCCGCGATCTCATTCTTTCGGTCATGATACAGAGTTCATGACCATAGGTGAGGGTAGGAACGTAGATCGACCGGTAAATTGAGAGCTTCGCCTTACGACTCAGCTCCCTCTTCACCACAACAGAGCGGTACAATGACCGCATTACTGCGGACGCCGCACCGATCCGTCTGTCAACCTGCCGCTCCATTTTTCCCTCACTCGTGAACAAGACCCCGAGATACTTAAACTCCTCCACTTGAGGGAGCAACTCCCCCCTAACCCGGAGGGGGCAATCCACCTTTTTCCGACTGAGAACCATGGCCTCGGATTTGGAGGTGCTGATTCTCATCCCCGCCGCGTCGCACTCGGCTGCAAACCTCCCCAGTGCACGCTGCAAGTCTTGACTTGATGAAGCCAACAGGACCACATCGTCCGCAAAAAGCAGAGACGAGATCTCGCGGCCACCAAAACAGACACCCTCCGTTCCCTGACTGCACCTAGAAATTCTGTCCATGAAGATAATGAACAGAATCGGTGACAAAGGGCAGCCCTGGCGGAGTCCAACATGCACCGGGAACAGGTCTGACTTACTGCCGGCAATGCGAACCAAGCTCCTACTCCGGTCATACAGGGAACGAACAGCCCGTAGTAACGAGCCCCGAACCCCATAATCCCGAAGTACCCCCCACAGGATGCCACGAGGGACACGGTCGAATGCCTTCTCCAGGTCCACAAAACACATATGGACTGGTTGGGCAAACTCCCATGAACCCTCCAACACCCTAGTGAGGGTATAGAGCTGGTCCAGTGTTCCACGGCCAGGGCGAAAACCGCATTGCTCCTCCTGAATCCGAGGTTCGACTATCGGTCGGATTCTCCTTTCCAGTACCCTGGCATAGACTTTCCCAGGGAGGCTAAGGAGTGTGATCCCCCGGTAGTTGGAACACAATCGCCGGTCCCCCTTCTTAAAAAGAGGGACCACCACCCCGGTCTGCCAGTCCAGAGGCACCGTTCCCGAACTCCACGCGATGCTGCAGAGGCGTGTCAGCCAAGACAGCCCCACAACATCCAGAGACTTGAGAAACTCGGGGCGGATCTCATCCACCCCCGGAGCCTTGCCACCGAGGAGTTTTTTGACTACCTCAGTAACTTCAGCCAGGGTAATGGATACTGTCAATCACCGGATTCTACTCTCCTCTCTTAGTCAGCTTGGGATCAAAGGAGTGGCACTAAGATGGTTTGAGTCCTACCTATCTCACAGATCCTATCAAGTGGTCTGGCGGAGCTCTCGTTTTTTTTCTCTGCCTCTCTCAACCGGTGTCCTGCAGGGCTCGGTACGAGGTCCTTTTCTCTTTTCGATCTACACCTTCTCCCTTGGCCCTGTCAATGCCTCCCATGGATTCAAATACCACTCCTATGCTGATGATAACCAGCTCTTGCTCTCCTTTATACCTGGAGCATCAGATATTTCCACACACATCGCTGCCTGCCTGTCGGACATCTCTGCATGGATGTCTGACCACCACCTCCAACTCAACCTCTCCAAAACAGAGATTCTTCACCTCCCAGCTGGCCTGTCCTCCTGTCACAATCCCTCAGTCAAACTGGACAACTCACTCATTTTGCCTACCTCCTCAGCTAAGAGCCTGGCAGTGATGATTGACTCAATTCTGTCTTTCTGTCAGCACATCGAAGCTAGAACCCGGTCCTACAGATTCATCTTGCATAATATTCGTAGAATCCGTCCCTACCTCACAATTGACTCTGCCCAACTACTTGTCCAGGCCATGGTGACGTCCTGTCCGGACTACTGCAACTCTCTCTTGTGTGGCTTTCCCACTACTGCCATCAAACCTCTGCAGCTGATACAGAATGTTGCTGCACGAGTTGTTTGATTTGCCAAAGCATTCCCATGTATCTCCTCTACTCATTTCTCTGCATTGGCTTCCTATAGCTGCCCGGATCAAATTCAAGACCTTAGCTATTGTCTACAAGTGCATCAATAGAACTGCTCCCAGCTATTTAGAAGACTTGATCAATCGCTACATCCCAGCCAGACCCCCTTGCTCATCTACTTCTACTCGCTTGGTGGTCCTGCACACGGAAAGTAAAGGAGAGAGGACCTCGATTCGGGCTCCATTATGGTGGAATGACCCTCCCCTTTCACTCAGAACTGCAGAAACTCTGTCCACATTCAAGAAGGGTTTGAAAACTCACCTTTTCAGGACCCATTTCACCCAAGATATCGCCAGCTCAAGTATGGTGTAAATGTTCATGCACCATATCTTTATGATCATCCCCAGATAAGCCTTTACACGGCCTCTACTCCTGCATTGTATATGAATGTTTGTGTACCTTATTTAAAAAAAAAATGTAGGAAGGTTATCAGGATTAATTTATCCTGCGTTTTATGCACCTACTCGAGTGATGAATTAAGTGGAAAGTAACAAAATAGGTTTACTTAAGAATCACACATCTGCAGCTATGTCTCTTTCTCTTAATGTAATGCACAAATTGTATTTTCACTGAGATGTACATTGCTTTGGAGAAAAGCATCTGCTAAATGAATAAATGTAAATGTCAATGTAAGTGCAAGATCTCTGGTTCGTTCATCCGAAGCGGAAGGCGAAAGACGTGTTCGGAGAGAGGCGTGGGTCAAAGAACCAAGGGCCATATGTCGTTCTGAGGGATATCCCAGATTGTGGTCGTAGTCCAAAATGGTGGTCGAAGAGGAGGGAGTCGAGACTTGGTAGCCAGGATTCAGGGCTGGAGCAGCAAGGCAGGGAAACAGGACAAGGACTATGGAAACAGGATGAGCCACAGAGGGAACAGTTGTCTCAGAGATTCCACAACTGGGGAGTGGTGCTCTTTATACCTAGTTGCTCTGATTATTGTCAGTTGCTTCTTAGTGAGGTGCGGGCATGGTCGTAACACTTGTTTACTCTGCACTGAAACTGAATTGCCACAATTAGACTCTGGCTACAAAACGACTGTGTGGTTTTTCACTTCATGTCCAAGCACATGAAAGAAAACAGAGCAGCCTGCAGCCTAAGGTGCTTGGGAAGATTGGGGTGTACTGCTGAGGGCTTTTTCAAAAGACCGGGGCACAGCCGTTGCTATGTCACCTAGGGGACCAAAATGCACCTGGAGCAGTGCTTGTAGAAAGGCAACACACTTTAAATCACTTTTTACACACTCTGTATTTCATAACTGATAGCTATGTGCCACATCCTTATCTAAGGATGAAAGGGTAATGCAAAGTTTATTTTAATGATGCTCATTTTCTCAAAAACCATTCCAGAAGGGACTGTTTTCTGGATTTCCCAAACAGGAACCATGACAGATTCAAGACATTAGAAAGAAATTCAATGACTGCATATAAATTCTTAGGGTGACCAAATATGCTGATCTAGGGAGACTGCTACAAATGGATTATCATCATTCCCTTAGAGGAGAAATTGCTCTCTGCTTCACTGCTTAGCTTCACACAGATAATTCTATCCATCAGCTCATGTCAGGGTCTCCTGCTTATCCAGGGGTAGAGTCAATCACATGCTACAGTCACACTCCTCATGCTGCAGTTGGTGTCTGTATGGTAGCAGGTAACATGCGAGTAGCACAGAAGGAGGGTCCTTTAACATGAGACTTAATATCAAAAGTGAAGTCTCACTCACACACACACACGGGACTGGAGCCGTAAGGCTAGAGGGGGAGGGGACAGACCCAGGGCAGGACACCAGTCCGCTGCAAGGCACCCCAAGCAGGACTCGAACCCCAGACCCACCAGAGAGCAGAACCAGCTCCAACTCACTGCACCACCGCGCCCCCCTTCAAGTGAAGTAATCAGTTGTATAAATGGAGAAAATTTTCCGTCTGCGAAAAAGCTAAATGACAAAGTAATACTGTAATAATAACAAAGCACTATGGTGTTATGTAGCAATTTAATAATGTAATCAGACATTACTGAAGCAGTCACTAGTCTACTCTGTGACCATGTTTTGGTTATTCACATTCTCTGTACTGCAACAGATCAGTCTGTTTTGTTTTGAATACTGACAAAAGGCAGTTTCAGTTTATGGATCTAGCCTAGTGTGTTTTTGGAAGTGGCTGGCTTCTCAGTTCCTCTCCTGGATGCATTTTGAGCATGATGAATAAGCAGCTAAACATCTGTGGGTGTTTATGCGGGAAAGTGGGCGACACAGGTGGAATGAGTTACCAGCTGTGTCTTAGTATTTGGTTAGTTGGTGTACTTCCAGTTGTTGTGGATAAAAATATTGATATTGATTGATCAAATGATATCCCCCTCCATTAACACATGAAATCTAAGTATTTCTTTAATTCACATCCCTACTCTGTTTTGGTGCATTTTACTGCCAGATAATGGCTGAAATGTAGGTTGCTTTTGCTCTGTAATGCACATAAATTATAGAAAATGTTAAGTGAAAATATGAAAAAAAATCTGGAAAACGTGCAGAAAATCTTCAATCTCCACCTCTTCCCTCGACTAAGTCATTGCCTCTCATAGATTCAGCTACAAATGTAGTGCTACAATTCAATTTGAAAATTCATAACTAGAAAGTTTATAACATGAGCAGCCTGTGTACTGGATTGCTGATCATGAAAAATAAAGTATTTTTTTAAAATCAGAACTCTGACTGAGCTGTCTGGACTGTGACTAAACCTGGCAGGTAGCCACAGCTCAGCTTTTACACTGAAGATCACAATGGCAACCACAGCAATTCCTCCTGTAACCTGACCTTCTTTTCATGCTGTCTGAAGGATGCAGTTTGAGTGGAGAAAATGCTCCGCTTCCAGAAGACAGAAATCAGAGGTGATGATACTGAGCGCTTTGACAAGATACAGAGAGTCCCTGGGTTACGATCATCTGACTTATGCACAATCCGTAGGCACGAACCAACCCCCTGTAAAGGCTATTATATTAAAAATTGAGTTTCTGTACATACAATGATTCGTAACAACAAATGGGCACTATTTTACGACGTGCATTAAAACATTATGTGTCTACAGCGGTTTGTCAGCTCATGGGCACGTGAGCCCAAGGTAGGACAAAGACTTCTTTATTTTCAGTTGGACTGTCAACCCCGAACGTCCACACCTGCCTGAAATCGGAGCAGCAAGGGATAAAGAAGCTGCACCTGCACACCCTGGTTGTGGAATCTCATTTGAGAAACCCGGCTCTACGGTGCTCTCAAGTGATCCCACGGTACCCTGCCTGTCCTTTCAAGTCCCTTGTTCTCCTCAATCCCTAGTTCGCGCTCCTGACATCTCCTCCTTGGCTACGAAATCGGATTCTCTCCAGGACCTACATTTGTGCATTGACTGACCCACACTTGTTCCCAACCATGAATCTCACCTGCTTCCTTGTATACTGACAATAAATATCCCACGACTGGGTCCACATTGACCCCAGCCTCCTGCCCGCTCAGTATGACACAGACCACGTTGCTGTTAACCGTGTTTTGTATGTGTTACTGTATTTGGTTTTATTTATTTTTTTTGGTTTTACCCTCTTAACTATGGCATAAAGCATAAATTTGATGCAAGTGATGGATCAAAGAAAAGGAAAATGATCCCGATTGAAACTAAAGTGGAAATAATAAAGCTATTGGAAAAAAGTGAAACGCCAATGCACACACTGGCAGAAGCCGCTTGTCCCAAGCGGGGGTCACGGTAGGCCGGTGCCTAACCCGCTGCACCACCATGCCCCTCTTGAAACACCAATGAACATTGGAAAAGCGAACATTAAAGTTCCTTTAATGTTTTTCATACACATACACACATTCTCTCTCTCCTACTCTTGTTCTCTCTCTATTATAAATACTGTAGTAACATTTATTATCTCTTTCTATGTCTCCTATTTTAAATACTGCATGCAGTTACATTTATTATTATCACTACATCATTACCTTGTATTATTATTATTACTATATTGTTAGATTAAAGATGGTTTAATTTCTTCTTTAGTGTTTCTTTAATGTTTTTTTATTCATAGAAAGGTACACGATATACGATATACTAAGACAAACATTTCACAACTGACGTTAGACATGAACTGTACTTAACTGTTCTGACTTACGTAGAAATCCGACTTAAAGACAGATTTAGGAACGGAACTCGTTCGTAATCTGGGGACTGCCTGTATATCACTTCACCTCACTTTACCCAGCTAAAAATGGTGTGAAAGCACATAATTCACTTTTCATGAAGGCGCAAATCAAATAAATAATTAATGCAGGATGGTATTAATATGGAGATAAAGTTATAAATTATAACTTGTTCTGGCATACACAAGGGAATGACCTTGAAAGGCTAATCAATGTAATAGCTTCCATTAGTAGAATACACTACACTGGACTGCAGGAATGAGGTCCAAAACATGGCCTGTCTTCCTCAAACACTGTTCCTCCTTCTGTAGTCTCTATTACATTTACATTTCTTCATTTAGCAGATGCTTTTCTCCAAAATGACACACATCTTGTAAAAAATAGGTCTGTATTACATCAGCAGAGAGACTTAGATGCAGACACATGACTCTAAAGTACAGTTAGTTTGTTACTTTCCACCATATGAACCAATGTACATCACACAAGTAACTGCATACAAGTTTATCTTAATATTGACAATCCCTAATAAAATTCCTAATATTTTTTTTAAAACATGTATATTACATTACACAATTAGCCTCGTGAAGGCTTATCCATTGTTCAAGTTATGATCTCAAAGTTATAGAGCATGAACATTTACACGTTACATGAACTTAGATCTTGAGTGAAGTGAACCTGGAAGAGGTGAGTTGTAAGACCCTTTTTAAATGTAGACAGAAATTCAACAGATGAGAGAGAGACAAGGATAGGAGATACATGGGAACACTTCGGCAAGTCAAACACAACTTGGGCAACAGCATTCTGTATCAGCTGTAGAGGTTTGATGGCAGTAGTGGGAAGGCCAGACAGATGACAGTTGCAGTAGTCCAGCTGGAATGTCACCATGCTCTGGACAAGTAGTTAGGCAGAGTTTGTTCTGAGGTAGGGACGGATCCTGCGGATGTTATGCAGAATGTATCTACTGGTCCGGGTTGTGGCTTCGATGTGCTGAGAGAAAGATAGACTTCAGTCAATCATCATTCCCAGGCTATTAGCTGAGGAGGTAAGCAAAATGAGTGAGTTGTCCAGGAAGACAGGCCAGCTGGGAGGTGTAGGAACCATGTTTTGGAGAAGTTGAGTTGTAGGTGGTGATCAGACATCCGTGCAGAGATTTCCGACAGGCAGGCAGCGATGCGTGCGGAAATGTCTGATGCTCCGGTTGGAAAGGAGAGGAAGAGCTGGGTATCATCAGCATAGCAGTGGTATTTGAATCCATGGGAGGCAATGACAGGGCCAAGGGAGAAGGTGTAGATCGAAAAGAGAAGAGGACCTAGTACCGAGCCCTGCGGGACGCTAGTTGACAGAGGCAGAGGAAAAGAACGGGAGTCCTGCCAGACCACTTGACAGAATCTGTCATTATAACAATACTCATACCAATGCTGTTTATCAGACCTTGACTTTGGACCAACGTCTTGGCGGTCCATTCTATGTCTTATTGTCCCTGAATTCCATTACCTACCATAAGATGAAGTGGTGTGGACATGCTGGATTAGCTCTACTGCTATATATGTTTTGTAAATCCAAATTTACATGTGGAGATAGACATTTGCACTTATGGAAGTAATACCTATGAAGAGTCCCAGTGGTGAATATTACATTATCAGATTTTAATATAATAAAATCTTTGTCTAATTCAATGTTCCAAGTAAAGGAGGCAACACCTTATTTTCTACAGAGGTGCTTAAAGCTTTTTACATAGCCCTGGTGAGAATTAGTGCATTAACAGGTTATAAACACAACAGAAATGCATTAACATATAAAAATAAAGAAACCCATTCATAAAATAATTACAATCTAACTATTATGAAAGTCATTACAGCATTAATTTCATAAGTGGTAACTAAAACTGAAAAAAGGAATGGGACATTGGATATCTGACAGGGATTTAATTGGACAACACTGTCACCTTTAGGACAGGAAGAGGTATTGCATACAGTATGGGCTCTCCCTCAAGACACGAATGCCTAGCAAGTCAGTAGCACTTTGCCTTCCTAAACAGCTTTAAGTTGCAGTCAGATGCACTGTGTCAGCAGCTGTATTAAACAAGATTTAATCATTCATGTATGTAGTAGTCCCACAGAAGCACATGGAGGGAAAACTGCTTTTAAGCTTCACATCTGTATTCCATTTTAAAATGTAATTTATACATCCAATTCACTTTCTTCTAGTACACTAATTGGATTTTGATTCATGTGTCTGCACAAAATCTATACATTACACTCCTCAAAGGACTTAATGTCCCATAGGAAAATTGATATAAATATATAACAATTTTGCAGTTTAAAATTAAAGTTGACTTTTAACAAATTACATAAATAAGTGAAAATATTTTTGCAGGTTTATGCATTACCAAGAAAGGGTAAATTGAGGAACCTTGACTTTAGAACTGCAAATGAAAATGAAACTTCTACCTGTTAAGGGTAACAGACATTAACATTTTATTTTCATATGAGTATTAAGTATTAATGCAGTTCATTCACGATGTTTTGATATCAGTGTATAACTGGAACGGAAAGAACAACATACACACACACACACACACTCCACTCACACATACACACGCTAGCCACTCAAAGGTTACAGAAAGTTCACCAGAACAGGGAGTAACTCAGTCCACCGCTGTGTCAACAGGCCCCTGTTGTATGAATGGCCATATTTTACTACAAGCACAGTCCGGTTCACACCTGACTGCCCCCTCTCTGTCTGGAAATGACATCAAGGCACATGTGGTTCCCGCACATGAGGTTGAGACCTTTCCGTGACGAGCCATTTAAGCCACATTCACATCTAGGGTGAAAGCTGAGGTGAAAGCTAGTCCACACAGGAAGGCAGACAGGATTGCCTGAGAACAAAAGAAGGGGCAGCCTGGCTATAGGGAGTAGGCAGACAGGGAAAAGGCATGGTCATCATACTGAAGGGTTACAAACTAGCTGCTCTGTTCAAAGCCCTGTGCCAACTGCTTATTGTAGATGTCTGCAGTACAGAAGAGTACAGTGAGCCTTCTGTTATAAATGTAAGAATTGTCAAGACAGAAACATTTCTTCTTTTGTTTAATTGTATTTTCTTCATTTTACCATCCATTGTTAACAACCACTTGTCCTGAGCAAGGTCACAGCAGTCTGGAGGCCCCATGACAACACAGCACACAAGGCCAAAGAGGGAGGGAACACACCCCCAACAGGACACCAGCCTGTCACAACGCACCCCAAGCAGGACTCAAACCCCAGACCTGCCACGCAGCAGGCACCGGCAGAACCCACCGTGTCACTGCACCACCACACCCCTTTTTTCATTTTTCTAAAAATGCAACTGGAACATGCATTTCCACAAACAGCCATTAGTGGAAGCTGCAGTAAAACACAATGAAACAGAGCAGGAAGGTGGAACAGGAGTACTGATGATCGGTAATAAGATGAATGCAACACATTTTTATCAGATAAACCTGTTAACACACACACACACTTTCTGAACCGCTTGTCCTGTACGGGGTCACGGGGAACCGGAGCCTACCCAGCAACTCAGGGTATAGGGCCGGAGGGGGACACACCCAGGACAGGATGCCAGTCCGCCACAAGGCACCCCAAGTGGGACTCAAACCCCAGACCCACCAGAGAGGAGGACCTGGTCCAACCTGCTGCGCCACCGCGCCCCCCAAATCTGTTAACAGTAAGCATTAAATAGTACTTTTTGGAGAAAACATATTTTTATAATTGAACATTTTGAATTTGATTTTATTCTTTAATGTAGCTTGAAATTAATGATGTTAAAAGTCTTACGGCATATTATTTGCTTATTACAGGCATATCTGAGATGTCATCAATGCCATTGTCACAACCACGAGACGGGAGGCAAGAGGTTGGACCCAATTGCGATGGAGTTTTATTTATGATTGTGGGACAAGACAAGACTCGTGGTCAGGGATGGGTGAAGTTTTGGGAACAAAGACGTAAACGTCATTCAGAAGGGAAATCAGAAGTCATAGCTGAGGTGGGGAGCAATGATCAGAACTGGAGTAGTCAAGTCATGGGGAAAGGAAACAGGGCAGGGAAAAGGAGGCAAGAGAAACAGAAAAAAGAGTCATGGGACGTAGACAAGAGTAGAGCGGATGGTTGTCTCTGGGAGATTCCAGAACCTGAAAGTGGTGGTTGGGCTGCTTTTAAATCATCCTGTTGATTCCGGCCAAGGGGGTGCGGTGGTGCAGTGGGTTGGACCTTGTCCTGTTCCCCAGGGGGTCTGGGGTTCAAGTCCCACTTGGGGTGCCTTGCAGTGGACTGGCATCCTGTCCTGGGTGTGTCCCTTACGCCCTCCATTACTGGGTAGGCTCCAGTTCCCCACGACCCCGTATGGGACAAGCAGTTCTGAAAATATGTGTGTGTGTGTGATTCCTGCCAGTTGCATGTAATTGGGGGATGGTAAGGGGAGTGACAACTATATGCAACAACTCCTGTAATGTGCACATGCAGAAAGGGTGGGAATGGACCAAATGATTGTACTTTGTGGCTTGCGCATCTGTATTTATATTTCTTCCCTTTCCTCGTGCACCATGTTTTCAGGATGGACTCTGGAAAACAACAACCAAGTATAGGACAAGTGGGGAGACTAATCAAAAAGTCTTACATCAAATTTTCTATTCATTATACAATCGCCTGTCATTTTTATGGAACCTAACCAGTGAATAAATAAAGAAAATGTATTATGAAGCTTTTATTTACGTGAAGTAAAGGTTGGATTTCCAAATAAATTTACTTATGAAAATACTTCTGGTCCCTGTTAGGTTTGTAAATTGAGGACCCAGTGTAATCAGGAGTAATCTGTCAGGGAACAGAACTGCACCACAGAGTGGCAACTGGTCTTACAGAGCATGACATCTCCACAAAAAAGCTATACTAATGGCAGTCACAGAATTCTGAGGTTAGAGGCTTTTGTACCCTATTGGCTGTTTTTAACTCTAATTCTCCAAACAAACCAGAAATTGCCATTTCTGTTACAAGACGTGTATATGGAAAAGACTAATAAAATAATTTGTATGTCTATGACAATTTATTTAAAAATATGATCGATGCTCCATTATATTACTTCTTTCACTAAAAACGAATGCCAGCACATTTTCTCTTTTAACCTCATCTTCTCATCTCATCTTCTTCCTCCGCTTATCCGGGACTGGGTCGCGGGGGCAGTAGTCCGAGCAGAGCCCCCCAGACCTCCCTCTCCCCGCACACTTCCTCCAGCTCCTCTGGGGGAACCCCAAGGCGTTCCCAGGCCAGCTGGGAGATGTAGTCTCTCCAACGTGTCCTGGGTCTGCCCCGAGGCCTCCTCCCAGGGGGACAAGCCCGGAACACCTCATCAGGGAGGCGTCCAGGAGGCATCCGGAACAGATGCCCGAGCCACCTCAACTGGCTCCTCTCGATGCGGAGGAGCAGCGGCTCTACTCCGAGCTCTTCCCGGATGACTGAGCTCCTCACCCTATCCCTAAGGGTGCTCCCATCCACTCTGCGGAGGAAACTCATTTCTGCCACTTGTATCCGCGATCTCATTCTTTCGGTCATGATCCAGAGTTCATGACTATAGGTGAGGGTAGGAACGTAGGTCGACTGGTAAATTGAGAGCTTCGCCTTACGACTCAACTCCTTCTTCACCACAACAGACCGGTACAATGACCGCATTACTGTGGACGCCACACCGATCTGTCTGTCAACCTGCCGCTCCATTTTTCGCTCACTCGTGAACAAGACCCCGAGATACTTAAACTCCTCCGCTTGAGGGAGCAACTCCCCCCTAACCCGGAGGGGGCAAACCACCTTTTTCCGACTGAGAACCATGGCCTCGGATTTAGAGGTGCCGATTCTCATCCCCGCCACTTCGCACTCGGTTGCAAACCTCTCCAGTGCACGCTGTAAGTCTTGATTTGATGAAGCCAACAGGACCACATCGTCTGCAAAAAGCAGAGACGAGATCCTGCGGCCACCAAAACAGACACCCTCCGTTCCCTGGCTGCGCCAAGAAATTCTGTCCATGAAGATCGGTGACAAAGGGCAGCCCTGGCGGAGTCCAACATGCACCGGGAACAGGTCTGACTGACTGCCGGCAATGCGAACCAAGCTCCTGCTCCGGTCATACAGGGAACAAACAGCCCGTAGCAGCGAGCACTGAACCCCATAATCCCAAAGTACCTCCCACAGGATGCCACGAGGGACACGGTTGAATGCCTTCTCCAGGTCCACAAAACACATATGGACTGGTTGGGCAAACTCCCATGAACCCTCCAACACCCTAGTGAGGGTATAGAGCTGGTCCAGTGTTCCACGGCCAGGGTGAAAACCGCATTGCTCCTCCTGAATCCGAGGTTCGACTATCGGTCGGATTCTCCTCTCCAGTACCCCGGCATAGACTTTCCCAGGGAGGCTAAGGAGTGTGATCCCCCTACAGTTGGAACACAATCTCCGGTCCCCCTTCTTAAAAAGAGGGACCACCACCCCGGTCTGCCAGTCCAGAGGCACCGTTCCCTGAGCTCCACGCAATGCTGCAGAGGCGTGTCAGCCAAGACAGCCCCACAACATCCAGAGACTTGAGAAACTCGGGGCAGATCTCATCCACCCCCGGAGCCTTGCCACCAAGGAGTTTTTTGACTACCTCAGCAACTTCAGCCAGGGTAATGGACGAGTCCCCCTCCGAGTCCCCAGCCTCAGCTTCCTCTACGGAAGGCGTGTCGAAGGGATTGAGGAGATCCTCAAAGTACTCCTTCTACCGCCCGAGGACATCCTCAGTTGAGGTCAGCAGCGCACCACTTCCACTGTAAACAGTGTTGGTGGAACACCGCTTCCCCCCTCCGAGTCGCCGGACGGTTTGCCAGAATCTCTTTGAGGGTGACCGAAAGTCTTCCTCTATGGCCTCACCGAACTCCTCCCAGGCCCGAGTTTTTGCCGCGGCGACTGCCAGAGCCGCCGATACCCGTCAGCTGCTTCAGGAGTCCCATGAGCCAGTCAGGCCTGACAGAACTCCTTCTTCAGCTTGACGGCATCCCTTACCTCCGGTGTCCACCACCGTGTTCGGGGATTGCCGCCGCGACAGGCGCCGGAGACTTTATGGCCGCAGCTCCGAACCGCCGCCCCGACAATGGAGGCGTGGAACATAGTCCATTTGGACTCAATGTCCCCAGTCTCCCTCGGGACCTGGCTGAAGCTCTGTTGGAGGTGGGAGTTGAAGACCTCTCTGACAGGGTCCTCCACCAAACGTTCCCAACAGACCCTCACTATGCGTTTGGGCCTGCCAGGTCTATCCAGCTTTTTCCCCTGCCATCGAATCCCGCTCACCACCAAGTGGTGATCAGTTGACAGCTCAGCCCCTCTCTTCACCCGAGTGTCCAAGACATATGGCCGAAGATCAGAAGAAACGACTACAAAGTCGATCATCGACCTCCGACCTAGGGTGTCCTGGCGCCAAGTGCACTGATGGACACCCTTATGCATGAACATGGTGTTCGTTATGGACAAACCGTGACTAGCACAGAAATCCAATAACAACTCACCACTCGGGTTCAGATCAGGGAGGCCGTTCCTCCCAATCACGCCCCTCCACGTGTCACTGTCGCTGCCCACGTGGGAGTTAAAGTCCCCCAGTAGAACGACAGAGTCCCCAGTGGGAGCGCTTTCCAGCACGCCCCCCAGGGACTCTAAAAAGGCTGGGTACTCTGCACTGCCGCTAGGCGCATAAGCACAAACGACAGTCAGAGACCGTTCCCTGACCCGAAGGCACAGGGAGACGACCCTCTCGTTCACCGGGGGAGACTCCAACACATGGCGGCTGAACTGGGGGGCTATTAATAAGCCCACACTCGCCCGCCGCCTCTCACCCTGGGCAACGCCAGAATAGTGGAGAGTCCACCCCTTTCTCTTTTAACCTTTTTCAGCTAATACAAAAAAATTCAATCCTATGGCATGCAGACATTCATTCAACCTCTGACTTCCTTTACAGTGGATGCAGACTGCGGTGCCTCCAAGGCCTGTAACTGCTTCCAACAGTGAACTTCATTGGCTGAAAATGGGGTCTGTGATTCCGTAGCCTGAAGGACTAAGCCATCAGAAGGGATGTTATGATCCTGACCACAGTGCCTGACAACTGCTAGGAGGAAATTCTGCCTGCACAGTTATTCATCTGACAGAGCTGAACTACTCTTTTCACTGGACAAAAGGAGGTAAATTTACCCTGTGTCTCTTGTGCACTTCATTCCATGTTACTGTTATGAGAAATATGAGACTAAATTAATTACACACACCACGTATGCACACACACACACACAGACACACACAATGTCTCCAACCGGCGGTTCTGAGGAGGGTTGCGATGAACCGGAGCCTAACCTGGCAACACAGGATGCAAGGCTGAAGGGGGAGGGGACACACCCTGGACGGGACACCCTAGACGGGACACCAGTCCGCTGTAAGGCACCCGAAGCAGGACTTGAACCCCAGACCTGCCTAAAATAAATTATACAGTCTAAAACAAAAAAAAAAAAAAAACACACACACATTAAAAAGTTTCTTCCCCTGCATAATGAGCATACATATTAGGAGCGCTCACACTTACAAGTACATGCAATTTTGATTTTAAAATTCCCACAATTACCATCAACTTGCACTTTATGAGATGCTGTACAAAAACAGACAATGGGGTTCAACGCACAAGCTGTGGTGATGTCGAGCACCACACAATAGGTGGTTTGATTTCTCCTATGCATCTCAGTTGTGTTTTTTGTGTGCTCATTTGCACATCTCTGTGAAATACTTACTATTCATCTGATATTTTACAAATGATAGTCTATGAATAGCTCAACAAAGAGTGGTTATGAGCACTATGAATGATTACAGTAATTACATTACGTGAATTGGCTGACTTCAGATATTCTGGACGTGATTTTGAATTAAAGTCACTCAATAATGCAGCAGGTAGACCCGATGCATCAGTGGGCATAGCTCAGTCTGTGGAAAGCTTGCACGTTCTCATTGGATTTATGTGGTTTTCTTTGGATGCTCCAGTTTCCTCCCACAGCCCAAAGAACATGTGACACAAGTGAAATGAAAACTCAGAACTGTCCACAGTGTGTGTGAGTGTGTGTGAGTGTGTCCTGTGAAGGACAAGTATTCTCACTCCAGTGTACCCTACCTCACATCCCATATTTCCGGGATAGGCCTTGGACCACTGTAACCATGAACTGACCTACAGAGAACCAATAATGGAGCAGTAGACAACTGAGCTTATTGAACCTTCACCATCATCCTGTCTAAGCCACACAGAAAGGGACATGGACACAGCTTATATTTCCAACTCTGAGAAGTGATCGTGCCATGTTCCGGAGAACAAGCATGGCTGTGCAAGTCACATATTGCATCAATGAAGTATCAATTTGTATGTCGAGTTTTATGACTAAAGAGCTATGTCCATGGATATGTACGTCAAGCCAGGACACCATTTTGCACAGAAAACATCAGACTAAATTATGCAAGATTTCCCATCTCTGTTTCTCAGTTTACACTTGACCTTACCATGGTTTCCTCTTCATTGCAGAGAAAGGATTCCTTCTCCAGCTTTTCATACCAGTAAGCTTTCTGCAAGTGTCTTTTCATTCACCCATCACGTTCAAGTAAATATCTGGCCTCCTGCAGTCTTGAGGGGGCAATTACATGCTACACTAATCCTAAAAAAAGACAGCTTTGATATTCCTAAATGACATGAACAGTTAGCTTCTTCCACGGCATAAAGTTTTTTAGGAGGTGGATTAATGAATGTTATTGATAAAGGCACTCTACATGGGAAAGGAAACAAACAGAAGAGAGCAGACAGTGTTTTCTTGAACTGCCTTAGCAGAATCAATCTAATTATCCAAACAGAATGGCTTCTTGTGCTGAATCATTTCCATTAAACTGTGACAAGGAAGACACAGTGGCATGTTGCATGTGCTGATTTTCCTGCTGGACGGCAAGAAGCAAAATAAAACAAAACAAAAATGAATGCTTCTCACTAGACTGATCAGTTTCATATGACCCTTCAGCTGGTTTATGGAATTAGCTTATTACCAGTGATGCATGTCAGCACATGACAAGTTGGTCAAGGGTGGGGATGAATGCAAGGTATTTAAGCATACTGCCAAATCAGGGTGCATTGACAATTCTTTTTAACCTGGGGGTTATCTATAGATGAAGGCAGCAATGTCCAAGCAGAAGTATAGATCCCAGCACTTTTGGGAGTGCTCATCACATGAGGTATGAAGTACTGGGTTGGATGTCTGTACATGTACAAAAAAAGTAGAAATGCAAACACACACACACACCTTCTGAACCACTTGTCCCATACAGGGTCGTGGGGAACCGAAGCCTAACCCGGCAACTTAGGGCATAAGGCCGGAGGGGGAGGAGACACACCCAAGACGGGACGCCAGTCCGCCGCAAGGCACCCCAAGCGGGACTCGAACCCCAGACCCACCAGAGAGCAGGACCTGGTCCAACCCACTGCACCACCGCACCCCCAAAATGCAAATAATGCACAAAAAATAGAGGGAACCGCAACGAAAAACTAAAACAAGAGTTAATCCATTGAAAAGATTCAGGATGATCTTATTTTTGGACAAAATATGTTCTATGTTTATCACGCAACTTTTACTTGCACACATTACAGCTAAAGTGCAATAATTTGATCCCAGAAATGAAGCATGCAATGTCACCTAATCTGTTTTTTCCAGAATACACCAAACTCCGTGTTTCTACAGTTACCAGGGTGAACAGAGGACGCTGTCAGCACACAGCCATCTTGCTCATTCAATCTGGCTTCCAAGTCTTCACTCCTTTGTGCCTTTTCCTCAGCATCCATTGAATGATGGTGACCAAACACCTGGTGACCGCTGGTGTGGGATTAAAGAAAACAGACCTAAATTTGGCTGTTACAGGCAGAACCCATCACAGAGGTATAGGCCACCCCCGCTTTGCACTCTCTCTTTCTCATCTGACCTTGTTAGCATTTCAAGTGTAATTAATTATTGAATGGGATGGTTTAAAAAATCCAGACACTGGTCTGGGCTCTGCGCTGGCTGTGGGAGAGGCTTTGATCAATCTTTAGTGGCAAAACGTGAAAGGCCTTTAAGTGGTACAGCAGGTGTCTTTAGTCTATCAGGAATGTAAAAGCATCATGTTTATTTCCAGGAAGACTTATTTACACTTATGTTTATGCAATGAAAGCTGACTGGTGCAACAATGTGAGTCAGCAAGATGCCCAGATATCATGCCATGGGCCTTCCTCTGCTCTTTTGCTTACTAAATGATGTTATAATTCTCACACCACAGTGATCCGCAATCCCAGCAATATAGCACACCCCTGGCCCTGTTGAAAAGTTTACAAATGTCAGAGTTTGTGAAAGGATTCTTAGTCTGCCTCATTTACACATGCGGAGGTCTGCTTTCTGTACAGTTATTGTACCGCTGAGAGAGGCGTCTTTCGGGTACTTACTGTTACTACAAATCTAATCAGAATGCCTACTCTTTAGCTGCGAGCACTGTTAAACTGCCTGTCCCCATCTGGAGCAATGACACCCAGAGCAGAGCAATATCCTAGGATACCGAGCACTCCACAGACCCTGAAGCAAAATACAAACAACCTTTCATTATGTCATGAGTATCATGAAAGAGTTAAGAATGCGTTTCATGTTGTCTGTGATTTGGCAGAACAACAAATGATTTGTTGCCATGTTTTGTTTACTGTAGAGTCCCAACACAATACTCGACAGATTCTCTAATCTCACCATATTATGGGATGAAACTGGGGCACAAATAAATCCATGCAGGAGCGAGCTTTTAAGCTGACAGTCATGTCACAATCCTGAAAAGCTGGTATTCGGTGGTTACTTCCAGTGCTGGGAGGACAACTGACTGTTACCTATTATGACAACATCTCAAAGGAATAAGAGACTCACATGAAGGCTTTAACAGGGTATTCAGCTTCTACTTCTATTTTACAAAGGAAAAGAAAAACCTTACAGCCCAATCTGAAATGGTATTATCTTTAAATTAAAAAAAAAAAAAAATCACACTTAATATCTGTATGGGCTTTGTAAACATTTAGCATACAATACACCTGAAGGTTATGCCTTTTTGAAATCTGATCTCACAAAAACACATACTGCTACACCTTCTGTTCCTTCATTGTTAGTGCTCTTACCCAACCAGCACCCCATAATTATAGAGACAGTTATTACTACTTATATAAAGCAGCTTCTCTGGGACAGAGGCATTGAAAACAGAGGGATCTGGAGGGCTTGCAACCTGGTAAAAAATGGTAATTTTGACAGTTTCGTTGTGGTTTCTTGGACACCATTACTAACTTTTGTTAAAGGTGCTACATCCATCATCATACTTTGCACATTAATAGAAACCTATTTTTGTTGGAACCCCCACTGTTTGTTGTTTAAATCCTGCCCCTTTGACCGCGTTTGACCCACAAACAATGGCATCTCTCACAGCCAGAATACTACAGCAAAACTATGAGAAGACTGTAAACAGTGGGAAGACAAAGTTCACCCAAGAAATAAGAATGGTCTGAGAAAGAAATTGAACCGATGTAGATTTCTGTAGCATGTTGATGGCATGCCTCCGAAATCTTAGTTTCCTGCAGCTCTGACAAACAAGCACACAAGCAAAGTTTTGATGAATGAGGCTTTTCAGGCAGAATCCTCCCTACACCACATCCACGAGATACCACTCGGAAATAGTGGTGAAACAAGAAAAGTCACCTTATTTGAAGAACAACAGAATGTGTTGTTGATGTACCAAGTTTTGGTATTTCTAGACAATTGAAAGGGCTTGGCGTTACAACAAGATGGATGAAGAGCCTTCATTGTTTGACCACCCTCAACGGGACTTAGTGATCACAAGCAGAGTCACGAGCTTTTACCATAGATTAATATGACACCACACTGTAGGTCAAACACTATGTTTACCAGATTTTCAGCTTCTACACAGCATTTCAACCATTTTGTTAAAGCTGTGTAATAAATGCCAGTTGAATTCAAAGAGCAGATGGCTTCGTTTGTGACTGCATAGGTGCATACTGCAGGAAAACTAGATTTAACTACAAAAATTGCCTACTACACAGATATAGCTAACATGAGCAGCTTAGACCAACTTCATACACTCAGTATTATTAAGATATTACCAAAGTACCATTGTTACACTTCATGTATTTCAGTGGTGAATGGTGCACATTTTATGCATTTAAAATTATCTGATGGTGAATGGGAAAAAAGAACAAATAAAAATCTGAGCAGGCATAGACATATTAAGTGTTCTGTGCCAGAATCCCAATAGACCTTGACACACCACATCACAGCCCAGTTTGACTTCCAAAACTCAGTGAGTTATCATTTAATGAAATATCATGTATGTTTCTTTCTCCACAATACACACACACACACACACACACACGATCTTTACAACCGCTTGTCCCAAACAGCCCCTTCGCTCATCTACTTCTGCTCGCTTGGTGGTCCCGCGCACGAAAGGCAAAGCTCGGAGGTTCTCGGTTCTGGGTCCGTTGTGGTGGAACGACCTTCCCCTGTCACTCAGAACTGCGGAAACTCTGTCTGTTTTCAAGAAGGGTCTGAAAACCCACCTTTTCCAGATCCACTTTGCCCAAGATCTCTTCAGATCATCTATGGTGTAACTGTTCACGCATCGTAACTCCAGACGCATCCCCAGATACAACCTTTATTCAGCCATTACTCTGGTATTGTACTGCTCATTTGTGTATCTTATAATATTTAATTAAAAAAAAAAAAAAAAAAAAAAACTTGGTGTGGGTATTGGGATTTGTCTGTGTCTTATGCACCTACTTGAACGATGAACCTCAGTGTAGCAAGTGGTAGGGAACAAACTAGGTTTGCTTGAGACTTTCATGTCTGCAGCCATGTCTCCTTCTCTCAATGTAATGCATAAATTGTACTTTCGCTGAGATGTACGTCACTTTTGACAAAAGCGTCTGCTAAATGAATAAATGTAATGTAAATGGGGTCGCGACAAGCCAGAGTGCAAAGCTGAGAGGGGAGGGGATACACCCAGAACAGGGCACCAGTCTGCCACAAGACAAGCAGGGCTTGAACCCTAGACCCACAACAAAACAGGCCCTAGCCAAACCTGCTGTGCCACTACACCACTGTGTCCCCCTTCTCCACAATACATATTAGCAAAACAAAAAAGTATTCTCAGTTTTCTGCAAGACAACACAATTACAACGCACACACTGACTGAAACTGCTTGTCCCGAGCGGGGTTGCGGCTAGCCAGAGCCTAAGCTGGCAACACAGGGCACAAGGCTGGAAGGGGAGGGGACACACCCAGGACAGGACACCAGTCTGTCACAAGGAACCCCAAGTGGGACTCTAACCCCAGAGCCGCCAAAGAGCAGGTACAGGCCAAACCCGCTGTACCACCACACCCCCCTATACAATTACAAGTCAAAGGAAATTGGAAAACATCTAGTCATTCATTCTCCTGAATAATTAAGCCTGAAATATTCATTTTCACAGCCATATTACATCAACATTGCAGATTCAGTACTACCAAACCCATTTAGAAAATTAATAGAAAGTAAACATTTTTTCACAGCCTGTGATCAAGGTTTGGTTCAAGCAAGGAAAAAATTTGAAGTACAATCACTTAGAGCTGCCATTTGGACCAGAAAAAAATTGCAGAGAAGGGAGAAAGCCATTAATGTGGTCATTGGTCTTATACTCTAATGACATTACTGCATTAATATGAAGCACTGGACAGGCACAAATGCAATCAGTAAGCTCCAATGGCCCGTTTCCCCTTGTCTGGGAGAGGAACAAAAACAACCCCTCAATTTTCCCTCAGCAAAATCACATGCTAAATGGTGAGACTCCACTCAGCCTTCTTGAAGCAGTCAGGCAATGGAGCCTCAGATGGGAGAGCTATCCTGGCATTTACAATTGGGTGACAACTGTGGGATGAGGGCGGAGGGTGCAGGATCATTTATACGATGCATATAAGCAGGAGATTGAGTTTATGACACAGATTAATTACAGGTTCTCCCATTTGGAATTTCCCTACTTTTGACTAAGCCTCCAGCAAGTCTAAATCTTTTTTATGCACTGCAATTTGCTGTGAGACAACAAAAGCAAATCACACATCTCCCTTGGCTTTCTGACAGACCCCAGGAAGGAAATCCCATGTGCAAGAAAGTGAAGGGTCAGTGGGTTGTGTCTAAGAGGCTACTGGGGATTTGATCACTACCTCCGGATGATTCTGAAACGATTAGTCTTCGTTAATCAGTGGAGAGCATCAGTTTTGCTCCAGCTAGTTTTATTCCACCGGGCCTGTGAGTCATATGACCTGCCAAGGATCACACGGCAAGTTAGCACCCCGTAAAACCTTTCCAATTAAAGCTACAAAAAGCTACAGCTCTTCTTAGTGAAAATCAGAGGTAAAGAGTTCTGAAGATACACATGTCTTTTTACAATATTTATACTGAAAGGTCTATCTTGGGACAATGTCAAGTTGAAATTCTGACAGCACAAAAAAAGCCATGATACCATTTTCTGAGAACTTTATCACAGCGGCGCATTTCAGCGCAACGTCACGCTACTCCTATCACAAAGATCCACAGATTTGCTGTATTCAAAGTTCAATGAGAATGGCTTTTTAAACCAATCAGGATTACATTCAGATTAAGACAATAATATCTGTCCCACTAGCTTTTCAGAAGATTATCCTGAATCACTTTGAATGATCTTAAACACCCTGGGGACACATATACCAAGCTGTCAGTTACCTGGAGTAAAGGGCAGCGAGGGGCTTGTGGAAAAGTTCAGTTTTGAACTTCCGCCTTGCCGGGTGAGATTCAGGTCAAGTCGCGTGATGGTCCTCTTGTTGCCGTTTTTGTCAATGACCTCTGTGGTGACCCTGGGCTGGTCCCTGCCCTCCACACACAGGACATGCCCTCCTGTTTGTTTCTCATGACCAGTACCATGGTCCCCTTCCTCCTCTGGCAACAACAGGATCCGATGGTTGAGCTGGGGGCTGGGCAGCTTAGAGGACAGTGGAGAGGGGATGGGTGACATACTCTGCAGGCTGTTGGTAGTGGGATAACAGGTGCTGAAAACCTCGCAGAGGGAAGGTGAAGAAGGGCTTTTCCTTCCTGACTGAAGGCTTGTGCATGGAGGGTGCAACTGTGTTTGCAGTGAGGGACCCCGGGTGTTTCCCATCCCTGCTTCAGGGTGCCCTCGTGTGCCTCTCCACTTCTCCCGCTCATCCATATGATCTGCCTGCTGCACCCTGTGAAGAAGCTTGTTCACCACTTCATCTGAGGCTGGGGAAACAGTCAAAGCAGCCCTGCAGCCCTGGGCTGGTGCCAAGGAGGCCTGAGGTACGTCACATGCCTTGCCAGAATCTGTCTGGTTCAGTACAGGTGCAAGCAAAGAGTGGCTCACCTGCTGGACAATGCCCCCTGACTCCTGCATGTCAGCCACCACTTGGACCCTGGCACGCCTCCTATTTGTTTTACTGCACAGCCAGGGAGATGACGTACTGCACGAGCTGTTTGCCAAGGTGATGCTCTCCCTGGTCGGACGCAGGTTGCCCCCAATAAGCATCTGCTCCTGCAGAAGGTGGACCTGCTCGTCCTCCAGAAAGCTGTATGAGCCGGCACAGTCCAGGTAGAGCTCATTGTCGTACTCTGAGAGCTCGCTGCAAAGGTCCATGTCTGACTCGAAGTTTTGGCCCTTCTCCATTATTTCCCAACTTTGGCTGGAAACGTGGAGCTTTTCCTCCACACTAGTACAAGATCTGCTCCCCTGGGGAGACGTGGAAGTTTCTGGAGTCCTCTGGACATCTGCTGTCATCCCCGAGCAGCCCTGGGAGGTTTCAGAGACAGCTTTCTCCACTTTCCTCTTGATTTTACTCTGAAGACCCTCATCACTGTCCGTTTTCTTCACTGCCAATTTCTTGAGCTTACGGCCTCTTGAGGCACCCCTCCTGTGGTCTGGGGAGAGGGTAAGGGAGTGTTGCAGATTACTGCTGCTCAGCACTTCTCTGTGGGGGGGAACTCCTGCTGGCTGCAGGCCTTCTGGCTTGCCATCCTGGTTTCCCATCTTGACCCTGGCTGCACAGTCGGCACACAGAGCAAAGAATTCGGCCGCTGACTGTCTATGTTCAGCTGCCAGCCAGCAGAGCTCTGAAACAGAACCCTTTGCTGTCCTGCCAGAGTTCAGGCCCACAATGATGCTCTTTCCTGCTTGGTGCCTCTGTTTTACCCTAGTAGGCCCCTCCCCCTTTTGGTCATGACAATCAGAGGGCCGGTCCCAAAGGGAGGTCCCGCCTTTATACAGATACCCTCGGGGCCACCCTGCTGGAAAATACAGACTGATGTAGCTCAACTCTCGGATGGGTTTGTACAATTGCAGGACAGTGTGTGTGCCCTCCATTGTGGGTGCCATTACTAACGTGCTTTAATTAAATGGTAAGTCTCCAGAGGGCCCTGCTTTTAGCGTTAAGCTCAGTGCGAAGGAAAAGTCTGGTAAAAGCCGAGTGGTCATCTTCTTGGCTATTCACCGCCTGTTAAAAAACAAAAAGATATACAGTACTTCTGAGTCGGAGATGTAACTGTATTGTCTGTCACAGCGCTACCACTATCAATAATCACATCTTTCCTTCTTTGATATAGAGCATTTTTTTCCTTTCTAAAAAGCTTACTGAATATCAGAAACAAAAACAGAGCATTGTACCACATTTTCCCTCTACAAAGGATCAGTACAACTATTACTGTCATAATGTAAAGAATCCCAAAAATATCAAGAGATTTTATGGACATGTCAAATCACTCTGACATCCTCACAGAGACTGGAAACCATTTTTTCTCAAAATAAATTGTCTTGTACTGTTCCAGAATCTGGACCAGATAGATGTCTTCTAGCACATAGGTGAACATTAACACCTAGAGTAGACAGTCTAGTTATTTATGAACTAAATCTAGAAACAAGAATTTCAAGAAAGGTCTTTCTGGACCAATGGAGCTCAACCTGTGAACTTTAAAACTGCTAAAAAAGGAACATACACACACACACACATTTTCAGAACCGCTTGTCCCATACGGGGTCACAGGGAACCGGAGCCTACCCGGTAACACAGGGCGTAAGGCCAGGGGGGGAGGGGACACACCCAGGACGGGACGCCAGTCCGTCGCAAGGCACCCCAAGCGGGACTCGAACCCCAGACCCCCCGGAGAGCAGGACTGTGGTTCAACCCACTGCGCCACCGCACCCCCCTCAAAAGAACATACATAAAGCATAAATGTACCGACAGATAGGAATTCAGAACTCAGAACTCTTTTTTCCAGTATATAGAATACTGGAATTGGTTGTGGTTCAGTGCAAACACACACACACACACACAAACAGAGCACAGCAACCCACAGCAGAGACCATAAAATGATGGCCTGTCTTGCCTCTTAATCAGGTTTTTCAGGCAGCCATCCTTTTTAACCCCTGACTGCAGGCTGCTGTAGAACCTAAGCAAAAGTGACAGACAAAAACACAGGTCAAAGATACACACAAGTGAGCAGCAGAGATAAAATATATCCCTTACTCACCAATGAAATAGTGAGTGTTGCCAGTGTAATATTCAGTTCGGCATTCAAATAATATCAATTCATATTGAAACAGTCTTTAAAATATTACTCTTAAATTCCTTTTGCTGGTACGCATAAGTCAAGCAGTCAGCACTTACTTTCCGTATACTGGGAGCCAAAAATATTACTCAATAGCACATCATAGGAGTAATACATAGGCCTTACTGATGCACCCCTCTTGTTGTAGGGATATTTTTAAATAAATTAAAAATTAATTAAATTTGAAAATTAATTTTAGGTATCTATAAAACTACATACGTCACCCCTCATTTTGCATATTCCTAATCAAAATGCTCTACATTACACGCTATTCAGTGTTTACAAAAGTTTCCTTCTGGTTCCCATGTTTGTACATGATTCGCAGTGCTAGTATCCATTGTTCATAACCGGTGTGAACAAAACAAAACTTCTGCTTTGTCAAAAGTGAGATTCTCACAGTAATTATTTACAGTCATTCCCGCGTTTTCAGTTCACTTATCTAGCCACAAACAACAACAAGCAGATGTTTTATTTGGAACTTGTTTATCTTAATTCACTGCTTGAGGAAGTAAACGCCGGCCCTACTGCCTGAACCTGTCTGGCATCATATATTGAAATGCAACATTCACCCCCTAGTTACCGCCGCACTGACAACAAATAAAACACAAACAAGTGCCTCGCGGCGGTGTCTTTAAATAACCGCAAAGCAGAGCGGTCCTCCTGTCAAATTAAATGTTAGATGCTGAAGAGTGGACGTGTAACACACTGCAGGACACGCAGGGTATAGCAGCTGCACAGCAAAGTGACAGATTAATACACACACACACACACACACATTTTCAGAACCGCTTGTCCCATACGGGGTCACGGAGCCTACCCGGCAACACAGGGCGTAAGGCCGGAGGGGGAGGGGACACACCCAGGACGGGACGCCAGTCCGTCGCAAGGCACCCCAAACGAGACTCGAACCCCAGACCCACCGGAGAGCAGGACCGTGGTCCAACCCACTGCGCCACTGCGCCACCGCACCCCCTGACAGATTAATAACACTGAGAAAACAGCGATTTTACACCTCATCGCTCGTCGTGCTACATCACTGATTAACATACATACTGACATAAAATGAAGTTTGCTTCTGTATCTCAGGTACGACGGGGTATTATCTTTAAAAACATGAATTAATATAAAAATGCGCCTACCGCAATAAAATCCCAAAACGACACCGCAACACATAAAGCCATACAAAATACGTACTGTACAGTGTACACATTTCTCGGTCCAATTCTCAATATTCCTCTCATTTCTCCGATAGGCAAAGACTCGAGCGCCGGCTCGCGCCGGACAGCGCTCGCAGCGGTGAGTGGCAGCACTTACAGCCAATGAGAGAAAGGACTGTTCTCATCAGAAGATTGCGATTGGCGAGCCGACGGGCAGCGCATGCCCAGGCACAGTGTTGCGGAGCGACTGGGCCGCGTACGCCTCGCGCACATCTGCAGACCTGCAGGTACGCGCGAGCCAAAAGATGGGTGCGGGTGCTGCCCTGAAGGGCGATGGATTACAACGCTGAGGAAAGAGTGGATTTAAAGCCAACATGTAGTTTGCCTACGACAACAATAAAGAAACCGCAAAAAAAGTTTATACTGACTTATACATATTTTGACTTTTGTGTTAACAATTTTATGTAACGTAACAGCTTATGATACATTTCTTCATTATTCACACACAGGATTGTGCTACTGCCTTTCTGTGACCGCCTGCTCACATATCCTATAATTTTAGTGTCAAGTCAATGTTCAACGAAGTACACAATATCAACAAGGCGAACCATACATGTATACATTTGTTTTTAATTGCACTACTTTTTATTAAAACTGTTGTAACAGCGCTGAAGGGAGTAAATGTGTAAATAGTTGACGTTAGTGTTTATGTGTGTGTACATAGTTGTGTGCAGTTTCTGATTGGTTGTCGTTCTATTTATGTTCAGTGTTCAAGAGTGGAATTCTGGGGTGGGGAGTCCCGGGGGGAACCCCTTAAGCATGGGATGCAGCAGGGGGGCTGGGAGTGACCCAGGCCAGGGGGATTCTGAAGTGTTCTGTGTTTTGTATTGTCTGAAGCGTCTTTATTAAGAGTGCTGTTACGAAACGTGTACGCTTCTAATGAAGAGCACGTTTCTAATAGCTCCGTGGGGGGATACTACACTATTCTGCTGTCTTGCACACATTATAGAAGTACTGTTTCCAGTATTAACTAGTTATGCAACTGGTTTTCTTAAAAAAAAAAAAAGCTGTTTTGTAGAAAGCATAGATTAAATGCAAGCTGTTTAGTTTACATCTCGTGAGCACGATGACGCAATAAGCAGACAGTGAACACGCGCGCTCGCGAGTGCTAGTCGGTTTTGCGCTGTTGCGGCGCTCAGGCGGAGTTCTCAAGTCGCCCTAATTTGTGAGCTGCGCGGTTGATGCCCCACTGAGTCCAAAATATTCCCCACTGTACCGGTTTTTAAGTTTAATGGCGGGAATTTGTTGCAGTCTATCAAAGGCAACGAAAATGCTTCATCATGTGACATGTGCAAAACTAACTGCCTCTGTTATAAATCCTATCGCGACTACTGGAGAGAAACAGGAAAAATACTGTAACCCAAGCTCTGATATAAGACTAATATTTGTGGTCAGGTTTGGGCTCGAATTGTTGGCCGAAGTCAATTGAAAACCCTTACTAATGAAGTAGTGTCTTCAAAAAATAACTGTAATGACGCCCATTACTGAGGAGTGTCATGTTAGGCAACAACCAACAGTGAAAGCAAAAGAAATCAATGGCCTCTATTAAAACAATGAAAATGAATTCATACTCATTGAAAAAGTTGACATGGTGTTCCACGCTACCTGGGCTGTGGATTCAGTGTGGCTTACATTCACCACTCATTTCCTGGGCCATTGCTCCAGTTTCCTGCCATAGTCCAAAGACAGATGTTGCAGGTGAACTGATGAGTTTAAATTGCCTGCAGTGTGTGTGTGTGTGTGTGTATTATACTGCTCTGCTGTGTAGATTTACATTTACTCATTTAGCAGACACTTTTCTCCAAAGTGACTTCCGATGAACTCTGTAATGTTATCACTCCACACACCTTATTCACCAAGGTGACTTACACTGCTAGATACACTACTTACAATTGGTCACTCATCCAGACATCAGTGGAACACATGCTCTCTGCTACCTCACACACTACAGGTGAACCTGAGCAGCATGTCTTCAGACTGTGTGGGAGAAAACCCACACAGACACGGGGCGAACATACACCACACAGACTGAGCGGGGATCAATCCTTAGAAATAAAAATTCCACTTGCTCTCCGCCATGACTTGGGAATTACCCCCTTCTTCCACACAACAGCCATCAGTCTCCACAGAAATTTTAGAAAGTCTGTTTCAAAACCTTGCGACGGACTGGCGTCCCGTCCTGGGTGTGTCCCCTCCCCCTCCGGCCTTACGCCCGATGTTGCCGGGTTAGGCTCCGGCTCCCCGCGACCCCATATGGGACAAGCGGTTCAGAAAATGTGTGTGTGTTTCAAAACCAAGCACAGAATTCCATAACTTTTCTGGATAGCTTTAAATTCAGGCTTAAGACCCATATATTCAGTGTCACCCATCAAAACCATATTTGTGCCACGACCTCTGTAGGACAAGCAGGAGGAAACTGAACCAATAAGACATTTAAGAGCTCCCACCACTTCCCTTTTTGTCCTTTATCACATTACTCTTTATTTTGTTTCATTCTCTTGTCAGACTGTAGTAGGTGCCTCAGAGCTCCTGCACTTGGTCTGGGTGGAGCTGCCTGTCCTACACATGTTTGTGTTTGTTTCATGTGACTGCTGCACTTTACCCTGACAGTCCAAAGATTCCTGTTTCAGGTAAACTGGTGAGCCTAAATTGCTTCTAGTCAGTGACTCTGTATGTGATTGCCCTGTGGTGGACTGATGATTACAGAATTAAATTTTAAGATTTATTTTATTATTACTGTTGTTACAGGAAAACTATACTTACATTTTGTCAATAAAATATTAAATCAAATCACACAGTCATTTAATGTTGTGTCCATACAGTACTGTGCCCAAAACGGTTTCTGCCAATGCGTACTTGTCTAACTGCCCAAAACAGTTACTGCCAAAGTGAGTTCTTGCCTACCGAAATGCTTACTTGTCTAACTGCACAGAGTCGTGTTTGCCAGGGTGAGTGTCATGATGTTACCCCGGCGCGGTTGCGTCGGACCCAAGTGCGGAGCAAAGGAAGCTTGGTCATGGGGCGGTTCAGTAGACATTGTCAGAAAACAGGCAAAGGGTCACCGATATGCAAACAGAAACCAAAGGGGCAAAATCCAAGAATCGTAATCCAAGAGACAGGCGAGTGATCGAGGCAAACCAAGGGGTCAGAGGCGAGGAGCACAAGTGATCGATGAGGCTGAACAAGGTTCCACGCCTACGTGTGCTCCGGGGCGTCTTTTTATGCGATCGCTCCCTGAGCCGCCGCAGGTGCTCCTCGTTGCGCTGAGGGGGGCATGACAGTGAGTTCTTGCTTGCCTGAATGCTTACCTGTCAAACTGCTCAAAAGCCTTTCTGCCAATGCAAGTTCTTGCCTACCTAAATGCTTATATTTACACACACACACACACACACACACACACACACACACACACACACACACACACACACACACACACACACACACACACACACACACACACACACACACACACACACACACACACTTTCAGAACCGCTTGTCCCATACAGGGTCACAGGGAACCGGAGCCTACCCGGGAACACAGGGGCGTAAGGCCAGAGGGGGAGGGAACACACCCAGGACGGGACACCAGTCCGTCACAAGGCACCCCAAGTGGGACTTGAACCCCAGACCCACCGGACAGCAGGACTGTGGGCCAACCCACTGCGCCACCGCACCCCCCTATTGCTTATTTTTACATTTACATTTATTTATTTAGCAGATGCTTTTCTCTAAAGCGACTTGCAGTGGATACTATGTAGTGCCATCAGCCCACACACCTTATTCACCAAGGTGACTTGCACTGCTAGATACACTACTTACAATGTGTCACTACTTATCTGTCTAACTGCCCAAAAAGGTTTCTGCCAATGCAAGTTCTTGCCTACCAAAATGCTTACATTTCCAATTGCCTAAAACTGTGTTTTCCAATGTGACTTCTTGCCTCACTAAATGCTTACATGTCTAACTACCCAAAAGGGAGTCTGTCAAAGTAAGTTCTTGCCTAGCTAAATGCATTCTTGTCAAACAAGTGGCATAAAACCATGGCAAACGGGATCAAGCCAGACACCTCTTGGCCTTTTGGCTAAAATCAAAGTGTAGTACCAGAGATTTTAGTGGGGGAAGAGTGGAGCCTAATACAGGACTGTGTGTGGCATGCCCACAGCTTTCCTGGGGCAAAGCTCTGGTCCCTTGTAGGAGTTAGTTTTTTTTTTTGGCTAGCCTGCCAAGCCTAAGGTGCAAGGTTTCAGGTGGCTTCTCTGCCGTCCCCACAGGGTGACGCAGAGATTTTGTTTTGAACTGTTTTGTACCAGATTGTCCAGAGTAGGGTTTTCTTTGACGATGTTGGCAGCCCCTGCGGAGGATGAGAGACCATCATTGACAGTGAGGATGGCGGCTGGAAGGATGCAAGCTTTGAAGAATACCATCCGCTTCTGCTGGAGGAACCGGGATGATGTCGTTGGATTTCATGAGCACATTCCTTTCATTCGTGAGATTGTCTTCGGACTGCTAGGACTTCTGGCGGAGGACATTGTCTGCATCCAGAGAAATGGGCCATTGTCCTTTTTTGACGTCACGCTGGTGACGTTAAACGTTATTGGAGAGTATTGGAGACGTGTAAGGTGAGTGCAATGCATTCCAAGCTGCTTCCCTACTCCATTGAGCTACTCTGGAGGACAGATAGAAGAGTTGTGACTGTCCATGTCTTCGACCCCTTCGTGTCGGTGGATGTCGTGGCAGCTTTCCTGGGGGATTTTGCCGACCTCTTCCCCGGACATGAGGAAAACCAGGACCTTCTAGGCATCAGAACTGGATGGAGAAGCTTTTTAGTTCGCCTGCGTCCTGACCCTGCAGGGATGGATGGTTATAGGCACCTGCCTGCATATTTTACCTTGGGCAAGGCAAGATGCTTCCTATTTTATCATGGTCAGCCTCCCTCCTGCCATTTGTTTTCTTGGTCAGGGACATCCTGGGAGATCTTGCAAGACAATGAAGTGCCAGCCATGTTTGGAAATCGGCCATCTAGCCAAGGACTGCGTAGGCCCCCGCCACTGTACCCAGTGTGAGGGGGAAGATCATCTTCTCCGCAGCTGCCCGCAGCGCAAGCCGACCTGTGCGGGGATGGTGCGGGCAGAGGTGGTACTGATGGGGGATGGTGTGGAAGCCCAGCCTTCGTTTGGTGGCGCTGCGGAGTAGCTGGGACCAGCAGCGGGTGCTGAGGTAAGAAAGCGGTTGTCCGGGGCCAGTGTGGAGAGGAGAGTTATGGGCTTCGTACACACCGTTGTGTTTCGGTTGCTCTGGCAACACCATGTTTTCCTCCAGTGAGTAGCATGTCCCTTTTGTTTTAGGTGTGTTTTTGCATGATGGAGAGATGCTGGTGAAGGAAGCATTGCTGGGAGGTGTGTAAAAGCATAATGTAAGTGTATGTTTGCCTGTGGGGCATCCAATTGTGGGAGAGAGATGGATCAAAAGTCCCACGTGTTGTCAGAGAATTTTTTAGTTTCTTTGTTGCTGAGTAATGTCTCCATCTCGTGGGTCTAGTGTGGAATTACAGGTGGTGTTGAAATTTCTGTGGTGAATGTGTGTGTGTGTGTGTGTGTGTGTGTGTGTGTGTGTGTGTGTGTGTGTGTGTGTGTTTGGGGTGTAGGTGTGCAGAGCAGCTTTGTATGCTTGGATTGGGGTAGGCTGTGCTCACGTGTGGTCTGGGGATAGCCTAGAGTAAGAGTTAGGATTAGGGTTGGGGTTGGGGTTAGGTTAGGGTTGGAGCTAGGGTTAGGCTTGTGTGTGCTTGTTCCACCTTATCTTTCATTGAGCCCCTCGGGAGTTCGTGTGCGGAGTGCGTGAATCCACTTTCGTTCTGCTCTACTCCTGTCCCCGGTGGACCAGTGGATGTTAGCTCCTAGACCTGTGATGTTTAGGCTGTCCAATCCGTGGTCTATGAAGTCGTTTATAAGTGCAGTGGTCCTAGTTCTGTGGGAGATGCTGTATAGGTATTATTTTAGCCTGGTGTTGAGCTCGTGTTTGGTCTCCCCGACGTACCTTTTTTGACACCTGTTGCAGGTGATCAGGTACACTGCATTTTTTGTGGACAGTGTAATTGATTGTCGGACAGGCTGTCCCCCTCCTCCGTGTATGACATATTTTAACGGTGTGAAATGTTTGTAGTAGTCTGGTGGTACCTTTGAACCCGAGTTAAATTTGGCCCTGACTAATAAGTCTTTTAAATTTTTGTTGTTCCTTTTGTATGCTGAAATTATTTTTAAGTTTTCCAGCGGTGGATACCCTTTGTCATGTATGGAAGCGGCGAACCCAAGTGCAGAGCGGTATATGTGGTGTATTCGGGGAAATCCAAGAGAGGAGGTCAAAGAACAGGTGATTGGTCTTCGAGGTGCAAACGTCGGTACAGAGAGAATCCAAAAGGCGAGGTCGGTACACAGGCAAGAGGTCGATGAACATAAAGAGGTACAGGATCGTGAGAACAAGGAACGGGAGCGGGGAAGGCGTTAGGGAGCAGGTATTAGAAGAGCTAGGAGGTCGCAAACAACAAGGCTGAACAAGGTTCCGCATCAGCTGCTGGTCTGACGCAGCCTTTTGTGCCTCAGTCTGCACTGTGTTCCAGGTGTTCCATGTTGGCTCGGAGGTGTGGGCGTGGCACCCTTCCTTGATTTCAGTAAAACAGTTTTTTAGTTTGTGGTTGAGTGTTGTGTTCTGGAGAGAGTACTTTGTTATCAGCCTGGCATGCACTGTCACTGTTCTAATGGTATCAGTGTTTGTGATTTTATGTGGCGTAAAAATTGTCTTGTGTACCATCTTGGTCAGAGAGCCTGGAACAAAACTGTGCCTACATTCTTGAAATGAATTCGTTCTGAACAAATTCTGTGGAACCTGATCAGCTGCGATTTTATTAGTCCTTTGAATGTGTGCTTAGGGTGATAACTGGATTCGTGTAGCAGACAATATTTGTCTGTTTTTTTGAAAAAGACCTTAGTTTTTAGTGATTTAAGGCCATTTTGAGATTCACTGTAATATACAGTGGTGTCCAGGAAGTTTACTTCCCTTGTGTCCCAGTATTGTTTTACTGCTATTTTTGGGTGGTGTGTCCATTATAGCTGTGAAAGTGTTGAAGTCTGCGAGGCTGTGCTGCCAGACTGTGAAAATGTCATCTAGACATCTGTAGTAGAGAAGTGGTTTGATTGGGCATTTGTCAAATAATGTTTGCTCCCAGGTGGCGCAGTGGGTTGGACCGCAGTCCTACTCTCTGGTGGGTCTGGGGTTCGTGTCCCGCTTGGGGTGCCTTGTGACGGACTGGCGTCCCGTCCTGGGTGCGTCCCCTTCCCCCTCCGGCCTTACGCCCTGTGTTGCCGGGTAGGCTCCGGTTCCCCGTGACCCCGTAAGGGGCAAGCGGTTCTGAAAATGTGTGTGTGTGTGTGTTTGCTCCCAATCTGCCATATATATATGTTAGCATAGGTGCTGCAAATTTCTTGCCCATTGCTGTGCCCTGGATCTGTAAGTAGCTTTTGGAGTCGAATACAAAGTCGTTTCTGGTTAAGCTTATGTCCAGTAGTTTTTAGTATTTCCACATTTGGTCTATTCGGGTCTGGATACTTGTTGAAGAGTCTCCTTACCGCTTCTAGGCCCAGATCTGTGGCAATGTTTGTGTACAGGCTGTTGATGTCAATAGTGAATAAATTGCATCCTCTGGAACAGAAACGTTCTCCAGCTTGCTAATGAAGTTGTATGTGTCCTTCAGGTAGCTGGGACAGAGGGTTCAGGTAGCTGTCAATGTACTCTGCTATATGATACGTTTCACTATTGCAGTCTGACACAGTAGGTCTTCCTTTGGGGATCTCTCCAGGGATCGTCCGTGTTTCGGGGTCTGCGTGTATTTTTGGGAGAGGTAGAAATTTCGGGCCCGCGGAATTTCAGGTCCCGTTAAGTAATGTTTTTGTTTCTTTGTTATGTACTGTTTAATTTGTAACTATGTTAAAATCTCGACTTGTTTCCGGTCCCAGTGGATGCGGCAGCGGAGTGTAATATTCCGTATTACTTAGTTGTCATGTGGCCTCGTATTTGTCCTGTTGTGCATGCATTATTACGATTGCAGAACCTTTGCCTGCCGGGTTAAAGACTATGTATTTGTTTTTCCTTAGTGTCTGTATTGCCCCCCTTAAGGGTGGGCTGAGGTTACGTTTTTGGTTGTGTGTGTGTGTGTGTGTGTGTGTGTGTGTGTGTGTGTGTATGTGATGGATCATATTATTTTACTGTTGTATTTGATTAATTTCCGAATATTGGGACTGACTTGTTTCAAATTTGGTTCCCATTTAGATGATTTGGTAAATGGGGTTAGCCGTTTCTTTTGTTGGAAATTGAAGTAGTCTAATAGTTTCAATTTTCTGTTGTATGAATGGATGTCCCTGAGGAGTTCCCCCAAGTCTGGTCCATCTGGTGTGGGAATGAAAGTGAGGCCTCTCTCCAGAAGTTCGTCTTCCGGTTTTGTCAGGGTAAACGTTTTGGACAAGTTGATAATGTTGGTGTGCTTTGTGTTTTTGTCGCACGTCTCCACCCTTGAAAGTTTAACTGGTCCAGCCAGTGTCCGACGGTCAAATGCGCTGTTCCTGTTGCCCACCGTGTTACGTTAAGACGGTCGACTTTGAAGAGAAGTTTTTTGATCATGGGTAATGAACTCCCGTGTTGTTCAGTGTGTCTGTTGATGGCGTCCGGTGTGTTCTGTTGCTCCCTGGGTAACATGTCCGAGTATTGTATCAGGGGCGTGTGTATGGAGGCATTTGGGAAAGTTTCCCTTGCCGCCCTCCACATGTGCTGTAATCGCTCGATAACTGTCTTGTACGGTTGTTGCAGACGGTTATGAAGTCCTGCAGCTAATATTACCTGTTGTGTCTGGAGGTGTGTTTGTTTTTTTTTCTTCTAATATTTTGGCTACGTGAAAGAAGTTGGCTACTGCAGTCTGTGGCACCAGTTCCTCCTCCGAATTGACGGGGTGGGGCTCCGGCTCCTGTGCATGTTTCTTATGTTATCTGTTTGCTCCTGTTCCGCACCCCTTTCTGTACTGAGTGTTGCACTGCCGTCTATGGCCTGTTCTACTTTCAGTAAATTGTGTGTCCTTTCCACTGTAGTCTCTCTGTTTCCCTGCCCGCTTGTCTGTTTTTCCACAACTGTTCTGCTCTCCGGGAGGGCCTCAATTATTGCTACCTCCTGGGACCCTACGCTGGTGCTGGTTCTTATAGGTCCTGTACGTCTCTGTCCCTTTCCTCCCGTTCCCTTGCCTGTTTCTTCCGTCTCCTTCCCTTTGTCATTCTGTTTATTTACTTCACTGTAGCCATTTTCTGTTTGCTTTGTTTTTCCTTTTGTCCCACTCTGTCTGTCCTGTGGAGCCCTAGGTGGTGTATCTGCTCCCCTATGTACTTGTGCTATTGTTTTACCTGTCCTACCCGTTCCTGCTCTGTTCTGTTCTGTGTTTGTTACTTGTGCGTATGTCTGGTGGCTGTTTGCTGGCCCCAGACAGGTTACTGTTCTGACCCTGTCATTTTCCTCGTTGTTTTCCGTTCGTTTATTAAGACCGAGGATATGTTTCTTTCTGATCAATATTTCTTCTTTTAATTGGTGTCTGTATCTACTTTTTGCCAGCTTCACCCCCACCTCCTATTCTACCACACTGGCTAAGTCAGAAGTAGGTTTTTGTGTGTGTATTATGCCTTCATAATGGGACTGGAGTATATACACGTTACTTTTCATCCAGGCCTCCATTTTTTTTTTTTTTGTACTGTCTGTCACGTAATGTTGTTAGGGAATGAAGGTTTAATAAATTGGGTTATTCTGAGCTAGGCATAGGGTTGCAGCAAGGGTTATGGTTGGAGCTAAGGTTAGGGCTGGAGTGAGAATTAAGGTTGGAGCTAGGATTAGAGCTGGAGCTAGGGTTAGGGTTTGAGCTTGCATTATGGTTGGAGCAAGGCTTAGGGCTGGAGCTAGGGTTAGGATTGGAGCTTGGCTTAGGGTTGCAGCAAGGGTTATGGATGGAGCTATGGTTAGGGTTGGAGCTAGGGCAAAAGCTGGATCTATGGATAGGGCAGGAGCTACGGTTAAGGTTGGGGCTAAGGTTTCAGCTGGAGCTGGGGTTAGAGCTTAGGTCAGGGTTTGAGCTAGAGTTAGGGTTGGAGCTAGGGTTAGCATTTGAGCTATGGTTTGGGGTGGAGCTAGGGTTAGGGTTTGAGCTAGGGTTAAAGTTGGTGCTAGGGATGGGGCTGCAGCTGGGGTTAGGGTAGGAGGAAGGCAAAGGGTTCGAGCTAGGTTTAGGGTTGAAGCTAGTTTTAGGGTTGGACCTATGGATAGGGCTGGAGCTAGGGTTAGAGCTTGGGTTAGGGTTTGAGCTAGGTATAGAGCTGGAGCTTGGGCTAGGGTTGGAGGTAGAGTTAGGGCTGGACCTATGGATAGGGCAGGAGCTATGGTTAAGATTGGAGTTAGGGTTTGGGCTAGAGCTATGGATAGGCAGGAGCTAGGGTTAGGGCTGGAGCTATGCATAGAACTTGGGTTATGGTGTGAGCTAGGGCTAGGGTTGGAGCAAGTCTTTGGGTGTGGTCTTGGGTTAGGGTTGGAGGGAGAGTTAGAGTCGGAGCTAAGGTTAGGGTTGGAGCTAGGATTAACGTTGGAGCTAGGGTTAAGTTTGGCGGTAAGGTTAGGGTTGAGGATTAGGTTAGGGTTGGAGCAAGGCTGAGGGTTTGAGCTAGGGTTAGGCTGAGGAGAGTTATGGACTTTGTTTACACAGTTGTATTTTGGTTGCTCTGGTAACACAGTATTCTCCTCCAGGCTGTAACATGTCCCTTTTGTTCTTGGTGTGTTTGTGCTTGGTGGAGTGATGCTGGTGAATGAAGCGTTGCTGGGAGGTGTGTAAATGCATTATGTATGTGTGTGTGTTTGCCTATGGGGTGTCCAGTTGTGAGAGAGAGGTGGACCAAGAATCAAATGTGTTGTCAGAGAATTTTTTTAGTTTTTTGTAGTGGAGTAATGTCTCCCCCTTGTGAGCCTTTTGTGGAATTGCAGGTGGGTTGAAAATTTTCTGGTTAATGTGCTGTGAAGTGGTTGAGGTTTAGGTATCCAGAGCAGGTTTGTATTCTTGGATAGGGGTAGGCTGTGGATGGGAGATTTTTTAAGAAAAAAAAATTTTTGAACATGAATGGGTTATGTCTGGTCTGGGGGATGGGAGATTTTGTTCAAGAAAAAACTTTTGAGCGTGTATGAGTCGTGTGTGTGCTGGAGCTAGGGTTGGGGTTGCAGCTTAGGTTTTGGCTGGGGCTATGGTTAGGGTTAGATGTAGGGTTAGGGTTAGAGCATGGGTTAGGGCTGCAACTTGGGCTTGGGTTAGAGCTTAGGTTTGGGCTGCAGCTTGGATTAGGGTTGGACCTTGGATTAGAGCTGGAGATATGGCAAATTTAGAGCTAGGTTTCGGGCTGGTACTATTATTACGTTTGGAGCTTGGGTTAGGGCTGAAGCTAAGGTTAGGGTGGGAGCTAGGGTTAGTGTGAGAGTTTGGACAATGGATGGAAGCAACAGTGAAAAACCGAAGTAGTAAGACCAAAAATGTTTATTTTTCTTTACTTAAAAAGATGACCTTCAAAAACACTTCAACCCCAGACAAATACAAAAATAAACATTTGGTTACAAAAGAAAATAAGGCCTATGAGCCATGGGCTTAATCCCCTTACACCAACAGCAATACACAGCTTTCCCATTCTCTGAGTGAGTGCCTGTCTGCATGAGTCTGCGTGAGTCTCCTAATTAGTGACCAAATACAAGCTTTATAGCAGTAATTCCACCCTTCTGGCTACACCATAACAGCCTCAACAACTAATTCCAAAATGCATATTCTGCAAAAATAACACCCAACATAAATACAAAAACATACAAACCATACAAAACATTTGTCTATAATAAATATCCCTATCTTACAATATATAAAAACATTTATCCCATTACACAGTAAATCACCCCTGTCAAGTTGGTTGTGCCTAAGGACTCCCACCTAGAAATACCCCAAGTGATTCAGTCCATCTAGTTTGCAATACAGGCTAACCAGCACAAGAAAGATGTTAAACTGCTGAATCATGGTAAGCAAAGAAACTATAGAAATGATCCTTGAAAACTGCATTAAAGGTGTTTATTTATAACAACCACCTACCTGTACTTGTCATACTTTAATTAAAGAAATGTTAATAGTTATTGACAAATGGATAATGGTAGGCCTTTCCCAGCACCTAACCTGGTTCAAACAGAAAATGTTAAGTGAAATACTGGACCAAAACAAACGGTGTAACAGTACACGGTGAAGTGTATGTGAACAGGCAGCAGCAACAACAAAATTCAATACTTCATTGATGCTATTTTTGCTGGCATCTTACTGATTCCTTGCTACCAGCATGCCTGTCACAGCTCAGGATGTGACAGTTAGGGTTGGAGCTTGGATTAGGGTTGCAGCTTGGTTTAGGGTTGGAGCTAGGGTTGGGGTTGGAACAAGGGTTAGGACTGCAGCTAGGATGAGGGTTGGAGCTTGTGTTGCGGTTAGAGCTAAAGTTATGGCTGGAGCTATGGTTAAGGCTGGATCTTTCTGCTTTCTTGGTCTTCTTCTTTTCTGGGGATTTTGCAAAGATGTGGACCTTATTCTGTTTTCCGCACTTGACGCGAATGCGTTATCTTTTTTGTCTCCAGCCTTGGGTCACCATGCCCTGTTTCAGTCTCTACTTGTTTATGAGAGCATCAGTATAACAGTTTTCTCACCCAGTTTGTCTTTGTTAGTTCCTGCTCCTTTATACAGCGTGCTGCGTTACATCTCTCCTTTAGAGACCGAGGCAGAGAGTCCAGAGCGAGGAGTCGAACACCTTGTAGCCGAGACAACATCTTTCGAAAGAATGGAGTCCCTGTTCAATGTAAGTTCCATCCTGAATGAATCATCTGAAGGCAGAATGCGTTTCGCCATCACTCATGCTGACTCGGACAGGTAGGAGCCATGTGGGAGGTGCACCTGGCCAGGTGAATGTTTCCACTAGTCCCTCCCTGGTCTCACAAGTTGCGTGTTTCTCACAGCCTGGAGGTGGACAATGTTCCATCCCAAGAACGGAGTCCTCTGGCTTTGCAGGAGAGTCCAGGTCTGCTGCTGCACCCCTGCTTCCCACAGAGCCAGCGGCGCGAGTCCTTCCTATACCGCTCGGACTCTGACTACGACCCGTCTCCCAGGGCCATGTCCCGCAACTCCTCTCTTACCAGCGAAGGGTAAGAGGCTCCCGCTCCATATCTCTGCACAGTCTCTAAACACACTGTGTATCTCACAAGCTCACTGACTAGTCCTCGGAACTCACAGCTGCAAACACAACTGGGGCCCCATGTGTGTTTGGAAGTCTTCTTTGTTTGTAAGTCCAAAGTCATTTTTCACCACCGAGTCACAATCCATGGAAGGTTAATTGTTATTGAGGTGTCACTTGATTGATTTGCTGATTGGTTTCTGTAAATGTCTCAGATAGCTATGATAGGTTAAAAAAAAAAAAAAAAAACCTTTAGAGACACTAATATTTTTATGCACTTCAAGCTGTGTTCCAATTGAAAAATGATGCACTTCACCTTTCCTGTTGTTAACCACTTGGCCAGTTGGGGGTCCCGGTGGTCCAGAGCCTGTTCCAGAAGCACAGAGCCCAAGGCTAGGCAGGGTACACTCTGCATGTGATGACACTCCGTTGCAGAATTTAACAATGACTCAAAATATGACTGAACATTGGTTCATATGGTGGAAAGAAACAAACTAACTACTTAAGAATCACGTGTCTCTTTCTCCTAATGTAATGAACACATTGTATTTTCGCTGGGATGTACGTCGCCTTGGAGAAAAGTGTCTGCTAACTGAATAAATGTAAATAAAAATGTGACCTCCACAAGTTCCCATTGAATGCCAGGTAATGACTGATTGATTGATCCCATAAGCGTACATAGCTTTCCTCATTTTGCTGTTGATCGCTGACACTCAGGATCCCCAGGCAGGAGCTGTAAACACTGTGGAAGTGAACTGAATTCAGGTAGTCCCACACTCCTCTTCCATTTGGCTGCTCTTTACTGCCATCTCTCAGCTCAGAGGGTAAACGCAGGTCATATTTGTTCCTCCACAGATGTTTTTAAAAAAGAGTTAAAGAAAAGTGCAATCACAAATAAACTGGAAGATGTTTTTGCCTTTAGCAATTTGTGGCTCAGACATCCAAAACCTGAGGAGCCTGTGCGTAAAATGCTTAGTAATCACTTCTCCTCCAATACTGTGAGTTTCATTCACTGTGACTTTGAAGTCCCATTGTTTGTACCTTCACATGCCATCACCTTCCTCATTCCTGACCTTTCTTTGGACGTTTCTCACACATGCGCTGATGTTCAGAAAGGTCAGTTTGTAGTTCCCAGCTCACCTGAACAGAATGTCTTTGCACTGTGAGAGGAAATTTTATGTACTTTGTTTTATTCACTAATTGTTGTTTGCACGCTTGACTTTTATGTTCTTGTCGTTCCTCTCCTCAGGCTCACAGAAGACTTCATTGTCACCCCTTTTGCTCAGGTGAGGCTGTTTTGCACACGGAGTTGGTGATCCGAGTCCCTCGGTTCTTGAGCCCTGAATTCCAGCTGGGTTTACCCCTGAGGACGACTCATCTAGCCTAGAGCATCGCTCACAATCACTCATCGGGCTCTCCTCTCTTTCCAGGTTCTGGCAAGTCTGTGATCTGTAAGGATCAACTTTGCCCTCCTCGCCAACATCTCATCACCCACGGTCAAGTCGGTGTCTCGCTTTTGGTGAAACCTGCCAATCTAAACTGTCACTGCAGTCAGTGAGAACCATGTTACCACCTCCTCTGTGACAGTCTGTGAGTGTGTGAGAGCGTGTTTGACAGAGTGTGTGTGAGTAGCATTGTGTCACTGAACTATGAAAGTACGATTCTTTCTGTGGTTCCTTGAACGTGGTGAAGCCTTTTTTCCATCGGCCTCAAAATAATGTTGCGTTCCCCACAATGGCCACTAGGTGGCGATGTTCACGTATCCCTGGTGTAACATGCAGGAGGTCTCCACTGGGAATGCAGCAAACCACTCCCAGGACAGTGCTCTCCGGTACGTTTAGTTCGATACCCTTTGCATCACTCACATTCACACTCGCACTCATCCACACACAAACATCAGCACAGTCATGTGACCTTGATGTTGCCTTCATGTGACCTCACAGAGGAGGCCTACCAGCAACTGGCTCACGAGACCTTGGAGGAGCTAGACTGGTGCTTGGACCAGTCGGAGACCATCGAAACGCACCGCTCCGTCAGCGACGTGGCCTCGACCAAGGTGCAGATCTCACCTGTGCTGACTGACACTCGTACCGCGGCACCGACAACCACCATGTGAGAGTGTGTGGCAACCCCCCAAATGTGACCTGTGGTCATCCTTCCACTGTGTGTGTTTTCTCACTCAGACTGCCCCCCATCTGTGCATAGCATCACTTAGATTAACACCCAGCTGTGTGTGGTGCGTTTCCCGCTGCTGTCCAGCTGGGCACTCTTTGTGTACTTTCTTAGAGACGCCCGCTGAGTGCTACCGTGTGTGGTGTCTCTCTCCGAGTCTCACTGCTGTAGGATGTATGTCACGTTTCTCCATCTGCTCACCACTGTGGTGTTTTTCCAAAACACCAACACTGATCCTGAACAATGTGAAGATTCGGTTGCCAGGGAAACCTTTTTTCTTGCCATGGAGACTGGTTATGGAATGCTGTGGGTCTGTGAGGATGAGCATGAACAATGGACTTCACAGGGCTGTGTGTGTGTATTCACTGTGAGAGAAGGAGCACAAAACAAACACACTCTCTCATCCTGATTGACTCCGCCCACAGTTTAAGCGGATGCTGAACCGAGAGCTCTCCCACCTGTCTGAGATGAGTCGCTCTGGAGTCCAGGTGTCCGAGGACATGTCCAGCACATTCCTTGGTGAGTGCAGCTGCTGCACTTGGACAATGACTCCTGTGACACCAAGCCCACCTGTGCCTGAAAGCTACTCGCCTGTCTGCTTATGTTTACGCACTCAGACACGCACCCTTTGAATGGATGTCCATCTGCTCCAGTTACAATTTTATTTGTATCATTATTGATTTATTTTCTATTTTTCAATTGCCAGTTAGTTTTAACAGCATTTGCTTATCTGTGCTGATGTACTTCATTTTATGTTCAATATACAAACTGACTCGCTGTCAAAGTCAGTACTTCAGAGAGAGCAGGATGAGAAGGAGCTCCTTCAGCCCCTTGGGACTGCAGTCATCTGTTTCATTCCAACATCTTCAACGGACCTTGGCTGAGTTTACGTGGCTCTGTGTGTGTTTGCATGGCTGTGAGAAGGAAAGGGATGTCATGAAGACCTTCCGAATGCCAGAGGACACATTGATGGCCTATGTGATAACCGTAGAGGACCACTACAACGCGAGTGTGTCCTACCACAACAGTCCGCGTGGAGCAGATGTCACGCAGTCCACTCATGTCCTGCGCTCCACGCCTGCCCTCAAAGTGAGCAAACAACTCATTAAATGTTAACATTCTAATGTTGGACAAAAATGCTTTCCAGCACCACACAACAGCAATATGTGCCTTTACACAGCAAGCTCCTTTTTTATCTCACGAGTGTCCGGATGTGACGGGTGGACACCTTATTCTTCTATGGCTGTCTAGAGCACTACAGTAGGGACAATCCGCTGTGGACAATGATATCCGCTACACCACCTGATGTCCTTTCTTTCGTGATCTCTGCTGGGGCAAACACTCTGCCTGCAGTCCGTGCGGTATCACACACTTCTAGTTTTTTTCACTAGGGCACGACTTTCTTGTAACATATACTGTAAATTACAAACAAGGACTGCTGACAATACATCATATCAAACCAAAACTCTTGGTGAAGGCTTTAATCGCAGCTGAAAAATGTGTGAGTCTAACAAACCACAGACTCCTGTCAAGAGGGTTACTTTGCTAAACTGAAGGATTCAGCCCCAAAGAAAGGAACCAGTGAAACTCCTGGGAATCAGAGTGCCGTCACTTTGGACTCGTAGTGGACTCACACTACTGAAAGATTGGTGGAATAGGGAATAAAGCAATGGACACCCAACTCATTTCACCAAAACACATAGCACAGAACCCAACAGCATATCATGTCTTAAGAGACCAACATCAACCCAGCAAAGGAGGGCAGAGGGCACTGACATGTTCATGAAAGCATTTGTAGATGCTGGTTTGGATTATCTTCTGGTTCAGTTAATTGAAAAACTGTAATTTTCTGCTCCCTGTGTAGGTCCCAGCAACTGGTATGTCTAAACACATGAGTCTGTTAGCCAATCTGAAAACAATGGTAGAGAATAAAAAGGTGACAAGTTGAGGAGTGCTGTTACTGGACCATTACACTCACCGCATAGAGGTAAGAATAGACCAGTAGACTGAGGACTACGGTAACCACAGAGAATGAGTATGGGCTTCTATGCTGTAACCTCTTGAGTGTGCTCTATGTGCGCATGGCACGTTTTGGCATCCCCTTCTTTGCAATGGGAGCTTTTTTTTCTTTGTTTTCTGCTCCTCAGCTGCTAGCTGGTTCTTCCAGAGAGTTAGCTACAGTTTTTCCTGTTATACTGTATTGTTTCTTGACTTGAAACTTTGTTCAGTGCTCTATGATGAGAAGAGCACTCTATAAAAATACGTTGAATTGGACAGAATGGAACTGAATGAAAGAACTTCAAAACTGTTATAAGACTGAAGTAACCATTCTGCTCTTGGTATGTGTATAAAAGTCATTCAGACATTTCATGTTTCTGTATTTATATATGTAAATCACAATAACTACTATGCTACGCTATTGTGCTATGCACAATACTACTAGGGTCTTGTACGAGTGTGTGTCTGTACTAGGGTTAATGTGTATAAGGCTGTAATAACCACTGGGATCCTGTGGTGGGGTCTTACTGCAGGTACTGAGGATCATGGTGCACTGTGCAGACCTCAGCAATCCCACGAAGCCACTGGCCGTGTACCACCAGTGCACCGAACGTATCATGAAAAAATTCTTCAGATGGGGACAAGGAGCGCGAACGCGGCATGGAGATCAGTGCTATGTGTGATAGACACACCTCATCTGTGGTGAAGAGTCAGGTACAAATGGTGTCTGTGTGTGTAATTCAAATTGTTTAAATATTCAAGCTCAAGGAGGGAAAAAGTATATGAACCTCTAGGAAGCACGGTAATTAAAGTCAGGGTTTCCAATTAGTGAGATGCCATTCAGGTATGTGTGTCTGAGGTGACCTGTTCTATTAAAGAATTCTTCAATTTGGCTACCTGGCCTCCGTAGCAAAGACCTGCTGAAGTGCAACATGACCAGATCAAAAAAGATTTCAGAGGACCTCAAAAGAAGAATTGTTGCAGCTCATAAAATAGGAATTGGCTACAGAAATATTTAAGAAAACCTGGGCCTCCATCAGTCCAGTCAGGCACAAATAGAAGTCCTGGGTGTGTGTCCCCAGCCTTACGCCCTGTGTTGCCGGGTTAGGCTCCGGCTCCCCGTGACCCCGTATGGGACAAGTGGTTCAGATGATGTATGTCTTGTCAGTTAGGCATGTAGCATTATCACAGAAAATTGCTGACATGATGCGAAATGAATGATCTTGGTGTATTTTGTAGCGTCCGTCCGCCCCATGGAGCTACTACTAGAATCAAACTGGTGCGGGAGGCAGGCACTGCGGGGTAAAAGGAACATGCTCTTCTAATATTCGACGCGTACGTGATCGTGTCTTTCACTAGCAGTCTTAACAAAGATGCTCCAGACAATACAAGACACGCAACTTTGTACACACATGAACACTAACTAATATCAACTGTTTACACGACGGACGCTGATACAACTGACTCCCCTCAGCTCAGCGCCGCTAACAGTATATCATCATCATCATCATGACATGTGTTGCTTAGGATGCTCCCCCTCTGCTCTCTCTGGTACCAAGGCCAGGTTAACTTAGTGTAAGCGGTGTGATGCACTTGTTGCAACATGTCATGATGAATAGCAAAGCTCAAAACGTGAAGGCGAGACCAAAAGGCTCAGAGAAACTAAGTCTGTTGAAATGAGTGAGAAAAATTTCTCAGTTCATAGTAACTAGTTTTGCCGCGTTGAGCAGAGGCAGCTCTGAATGGATTGAGGAGCACAGACACTGAGTCAAGTGGAAACACCAGTCAAGGCAGAATAAAGCAGGGATAAGTTAATCCTAAATTAGTTAGTAGGTTAACGTTTTTTAGTTCTGTTTTGTGCTCTGCTTTCATCAGAAATTCTAATGTACTATGAAAATGGAGTACTACGAGTATTTTGTCTGTGTGATTAGCTCAGCTTTGAAAGCATAATTTCTGAATGCTGTAACGTGATTTCATAATCGCTCATCAGAGAAATATCACACTCGCTAGAAAATATTCCACCAGTGAATTAAGAAATAAGTTAATAAATTATTACTGAAAATTAAGTCTGTTCTCTCCTAAACTGTCATTTGTTGCATATTTCATATGCAAAATAATGAAAATTTGCGCTTAACATCTTCAAAAATAAGTTTGTAGTGATCTGATCTGCGCCGCAGGCATGTGTTCTGTGTAGACACAAGTTTTGGTCATTATTGGACAACTACATTTTCTTCGCCAACAGGCTTGCCATTTAGCTAATTCCTGTTCATTTTTAATTTATTTTAACTGCAGGTTCTTCTCATGTCTGATCTTGGTGTGGTGTGGAACAGAACTTAACTTTTTGGGGACCCCATATTGTTTTGGTAAGTGCATTTAACAAACACTTAAAAGCTATACTGATGGCAGCAGTATTTCAGCAGTCATTCAATGTAAACAATGATTTAAACCACAACTACATAGATCTGCAACAGCTAATTGTGTGGTATCCATTTTTTCTTTCTTTACTGGTACCATGGTTATGGTACGGTAAATGACCATACAAAAAAGCTAAACTGAAGGGAAAATATATAGGGAAGAAGGAGGAGCTTGACACCGGTGGGTCGTCATCTTATAATTCACATTGAAGAGCTGTTACATTCATGCTGAAAAAAGTACTGGTACACATTTCTTTCACTTTCTTCATCTTTCAGCTTCTTGCTAGATGTGGTTCTCTGTCTTTGGTTTTCCTCTAGTATAATAATGACTGATTGCAGCACAGAGTCAACCTGCCGCAGGTCATGTGTCGACAGCCTAACTCTTCATGTTTTGAGTGAACTGCTGGGATTTTAGTTCTGTTTACTCAGCATCATATGAGATTCCATCATGGCCAAAATATATGTTACACTGAACAGATTGTATTTATTTCACCGCGTACGGCTTTATATAATCAAAGATGATGCGGATCTCCGTGCCCCAGAGATCATCACTAATGTTTAATTTTTTTTGTCCCTTTTCTCTCTTTGTTGTTTGTCTAGTTTATGTGGCAGTGTAAAGACTGTGGCACTGAAGTGTCTAGGGCCTAGGCGATCAGAACTTCTTAAACATTGCAGACTAAAACGTGGTCATTTCGGAAAAGGCCATCGTATTAAATGTGTATATCCTCATTGTCCATGTTTTTATAAGACTTGGAATTCACTCTTGACACACTTATCGAGGAATCACGCCAATACCTTAACGCACTCTGATATAGTTATGACATTCTCCTGTCATGCATGTGGCCGTAGTGAATTTGGAACAGAACGTGACTATTTTGTGCACATAAGTCATCATCTGAAAAACAATGAGACAGTCACTTGTATGTTTAAAGGCTATCAATACATTTACATTAATTTGCTTAGCAGACGCTTTTCTCCAAAGCGACTTACAACGAACATTATGTAGTGTACTAGCCCATACACCTTATTCACCAAGGTGACTGCACTGCTAGATACACTACTTACAAGGAGCTACTCATCAATGCATCAGTGAAACACACTCACTCTGTGATACTCACGTTCAAGTCGCATAAAAGTCAGAAGCACAGCTTACGTTACATTAACCGTAAAAGGACAGGAGTCCTCAAAGCACTTTGCATCTATTTAGGTGAGGATGATGGACCTCTTGTTCAGGAGTATGTGGTAAGTCAGTGTCACATGTACTGTTTTCTATTCAAGAAAATGTTTTATGATTTAATGTCACTTGCCCACTAATCATTACAAGCTGTTGTGTCAGCACCAATAACTTTGGTTCAAAACTCTTGAATAGGTAGAAAAAATAGCTTTCACAATGTTATAAAGAGAGGTGCTTCTGTTATTTAGCCTAGCTTCATTGATATAAGTGGGGTGGTCAGAATAATAGAAACGCATGTAAGTAAATCCAATATAATTTAACAGCACCACGAACTGCAGCCTCCAAAATTACGACACAGCTGAATTACCACCTCTTTGAAAATTTGAATAAAAATTAAACATTATAACCATAACGAAAGTAGTATTTCATAACCATTGTATTAAACTGGGGCGCAGTGGGTTGGACCACAGTCCTGCTCTCTGGTGGGTCTGGGGTTCGAGTCCCGCTTGGGGTGCCTTGCGGCGGACTGGCGTCCCGTCCTGGGTGTGTCCCCTCCGGCCTTACGCCCTGTGTTGCCGGGTAGGCTCCGGTTCCCCGCGACCCTGTCTGGGACAAGCGGTTCTGAAAATGTGTGTGTGTGTGTGTATTAAACTGCATTGCTTTTAGCTAAATGTACCGAAGAAACTGACAACTGAGTGTATACATAAGGCTTTGATGCACACATAATACTTGTTAGTAGGAGACATTCTTTATCGGTTTGGCTCTGCAAAAAAGACTTGATAGGAAGAGATATACACAATATCACCAGACTTATCTTTAGGGGTTGATAGGTATGTGAGCAAGTGTATGTAATTAACATTAAAATAACTGCATGAATACATGCTTTCTTTTTTTCTCCTGTTATATTTAAATCTACAGGACATTAATGGAGATGACATCCTAAGAGACCTGCAAAAATCTACAACGGGCATATATGTCGTCAACAAGGAGGGTGCAGAAACTGGACATTATGATGATATTGGCGTTTGTTGAAGGAGCTGTCATTCTGGAGAACACTGGATCTGTACCCTGAGCTTCTGCAATGATGCTTGGAGTCATCTATGCACTGAACATGGCTTACCCCAAACATCTTAAGTATTACTATGAATTTATTCAAAAAGTGCTATTTCGGATGGATAGTGAAAGGCGGTCCCCCAAAATCCTTGGTTTAAAGAACAAAATCAGTGCTGGACTGTAAGACTCTGTCAGCCGCACCCTGTAAAGCTGCAGTGGTATTTATGTTTTTTTGCTGGGGGGTGAGAGAGAACATGTACAATGATGTGAAATGCAGTTTCAGAAGATCTTGTAAACTGAAGAACAAACTGGGAAAAAAATGAATATTTAAAGGTGTCCTAGGGATTTTGAGGACTATTCATTAGAAATGAAAATTTGTGCTGTTTCTGTTGGTAGTGGTCAGGAATGGTGCTGTTACTCTTTGTTAATGGTACTGGTGCATTTTGTTTTAAGATCTTAAGCCAATCAAGGGTTGAGAAAGTGACTTGTATTACAGGCACTCTTGTTTCTGAGAACAAAACTTGTGATAGGTCTGGTCACGGATCATGACTGACAAAAGCTTTCGGATTTGTCAGCGAGTAATTTATTTTTATGTTTCCATTGCCTAGTAGAATCTGAGCATCATATTTAGTTTTTCTCCACTGTAAAAGATTCTTCTATTATTTTCTAAAGAAGCTTTTATGTAAGTCAGCTAAGGGTCTCAGTTAATTCAAGTGATGCTTGTTGAAGAAATTATACTGTATGTCTTCTGCAGTCTTGGTTTATTAGACTTCACTCTGACAGATGTTTCTGAATTGCCTAATTCAAGTGCCACAAAGTCACAGTTGTAAAAATACACTGTTTCCTTTATTTGTCTGAATATTTAGTCTATTGAAAGTTAAGCTAATAATGGCTAGAAATGTTCAATTAAATGTAAAAATGGAAAAATCTAACAATAGATTTGAATTAGAGTAAACTGTACTTAAAATGGTTAAGCTAAAAATACAAATAAAATAGAATAGATCTTACTTAAAAACATTAAGTACAGTCAACTTAAAAATGTCTGGATTTAGACACGTTTATTTCGTGCATCCCTTTGATATAATAAAATTGAGTAAATTCAACATATAATTTTTTTCAGCGTTTTTACAGCACGGGGGCGTGGTGCCCCAGCGGGCTTGACCGGGATCGAAGCGTTCGAGTACCGATGCTCCACTGTAGTTGTCATGTACTCTACTGCGTATTATAAATATACTGCAATGTATACGCGTTTCAGTTGTTTTTAAAAATGTGAACATTTTTAAAAAAATCCATTTACAGCAAGCCAGGGGTGTGGTGCCTCAGCGGGCTTGGCCGGGTCCGATGAGTACGAGTTTCAAAGCAGTCGAGTTCCAAAGCTGTCGGGTGCAGAGGCTCCACTGTAGTTGCCATGTACTGTACTGTGTCTTATAAATATACTGCAATGTATACATGTTTAAGTTCTTGGATAAAATGTGAACTTTTGTTATAAAATCCAAGCACGCCGGATGCGTGTTGTCTTAGCGGGCTTGGCCAGGTCTGATGAGTACGAGTTTTTTCTGATGAGTACGAGTTTCAAAGCGGTCGAGATCCAAAGCTGTCGGGTGCAGAGGCTCCACTGTAGTTGCCATGTACTGTACTGTGTCTTATAAATATACTACAAAGTATACACATTTAAGTTCTTAAATAAAATGTGAACGTTTATTATAAAATCCAAGCACGCCGGGGGCGTGGTGCCTCAGCGGGCTTGGCCAGGTCCGATGAGTACGAGTTTCAAAGCGGTGGAGTTTCAAAGCGGTCGAGTGCACAGGCTCCAATTAAGTTGCTATGTACTGCGCTGTGTATTATAAATGTACTGCAAAGTATACACGTTTAAGTTCTTGGAAAAAATGTGAACTTTTATTAAGAAATCCATTCACAGCGCGCCGGGGGCGTGGTGCCTCAGCGGGCTTGGCCAGGTCGGATGAGTATGAGTTTCAAGGCGGTCGAGTTTCAAAGCAGTTGAGTGCAGAGGCTCCATTTATGTTGCTATGTACTGTGCTGTGTATTATAAATGTACTGCAAAGTATACACGTTTAAGTTCTTAAATAAAATGTGAACGTTTCTTATAAAATCCAAGCACGCCGGGTGCGTGGTGCCTCAGCGGGCTTGGCCAGGTCGGATGAGTACGAGTTTCAAGGCGGTCGAGTTTCAAAGCAGTTGAGTGCAGAGGCTCCATTTATGTTGCTATGTACTGTGCTGTGTATTATAAATGTACAGCAAAGTATACACGTTTAAGTTCTTAAATAAAATGTGAACGTTTATTAGAAAATCCAAGCACGCCGGGTGTGTGGCGCCTCAGCGGGTGTGGCCACGTCCAATGATTACAAGTTTCAAGGCGGTCGAGTGCAGAGGCTCCATTTAAGTTGCTATGTACTGTGCTGTGTATTATAAATGTACTGCAAATAATGCATGTTTAAGTTCTTAAATCAAATGTGAATGTTTATTATGAAATCCAAGCACTCTGGGTGCGTGGTGCCTCAGCGGGCTTGGCCAGGTCCGATGAGTACGAGTTTCAAGGCGGTCGAATTTCAAAGCAGTCGAGTGCAGAAGCTCCATTTAAGTTGCTATGTACTGTGCTGTGTATTATAAATGTACTGCAAAGTATACACATATAAGTTCTTAAATAAAATGTGAACATTTATTAAGAAATCCATTCACAGCGCGCCGGGTGCGTGGTGCCTCAGCAGGCTTGGCCAGGTCTGATGATTACGAGTTTCAAGGCGGTCGAGTGCAGAGGCTCCATTTCAGTTGCTATGTACTGTGCTGTGTATTATAAATGTACTGCAAAGTATACACGTTTAAGTTCTTAAATAAAATGTGAAAGTTTCTTATAAAATCCAAGCACGCCGGGTGCGTGGTGCCTCAGTGGGCTTCGACTGGTCCGATGAGTACGAGTTTCAAGGCGGTCGAGTTTCAAAGCAGTCGAGTGCAAAGGCTCCATTTAAGTTGCTATGTACTGTGCTCTGTATTATAAATGTACTGCAAAGTATACACGTTTAAGTTCTTAAAGAAAATGTGAATGTTTATTGAGAAATCCAAGCACGCCGGGTGCATGGTGCCTCAGACAATCACACAAACAGTCACATATAATGCCGGTGTAGTGGCTGAATAAAGGCTTATCTGGGGATTCTCATGAAGTTACAGTGGATGAACATTTACACCGTACATAAGCTGGAGACATCTTGGGTGAAATGCATCTGGAAAAGGTGAGTTTTCAGAACCTTCTTCAATGTGGACAGAGTTCCTGCAGTTCTGAGTGGGAGGGGAAGGTCATTCCACCACAACGGAGCCAAAACCGAGAACCTGCTGGGCATTGGGTTGAGACCATTCTTCCTCCCTTAGGAATTTGGTTGCATCCTGCTGTTTGTTGTTTATGTTCCAATAAGCGGCAAAGTGCATCGGGCTGCAGCCTTAATAGCGGACAGTGTGTGCAATTTAGAACAACAATTTTCTGATGCCCCCACCGTTGTTCTTGGTGATTTTAACTTCTGCAACCTGGAGAAAACTTTGCCAGGATTTCAACAGGTTGTAAAATGTGGAACGAGGAAGGATAATATATTGGACAAATGCTACATAAACATTAGTAATGCCTATCATTCCAAAAGCAAACCACCAATAGCCAACTCTGATCATAATGTGGTGCATCTTATTCCAACTTATTGGACCAAACTAAAAAGTAATAAACCTTTGAATAGGGTGGTAAGACACTGGACACAGGACAGCAAAGAAGCTTTGGGAGCCTGTTTTGACTGTACTGACTGGGAGGTGCTGAGGGAGGGCACTTTGGACTCAGCATGCTGTTACAAGTGATTATATTAATTTTTGTGCTGAGTCTATTATTCCCACAAAATCAATTAAAATGTGTCCTAGTAATAAATTCTACATAACCAAAGACATTAAACGTATAATGAATCAGAGGAAAATAGCCTTTAAAAATAAGGATAAATTGGAGCTGCAAAAGAGGGGCAAGGAAGTGAGAGATAAAATCAGGAAGGCAAAGGCTATTTATTAATGATATCTAGAAGAGTCTTTTAAGGCTAATAATCCCAGAAAAATGTGGGAGACCATGAAAAGCATGGCAGGTATGCCCAGTAAACAACAGAAGTCATTGGTAACAAACGATGAGGTAGCCTTTGCTGTAGAGTTGAATACGTTTTTTTACCAGGTTCGAGACTTCTGGGACTGTAGAGAGCTGCAGTGATGTGCTGAGATCAGTACTTATAGGGCCTGATGAGGGAGTGGAAATTTCAGTAGGACAGGTGGCCAACGCATTTAGACATCTTAATGCACATAAGTCCACCAGCCCCAACAAAATTGGTGCCTTTGTTTTGAAGAACTACAGTGAGGAGCTCGCCCCTGTGTGGCAGTCCATTGCTGGATGCATATAAAACTTCCTACATAATCCCACTTCCTAAGAAAACATGTTCCAAAGAGTGTAACGATTATCGACCTGTAGCACTTACCTCTGTATTAATGAAATCTTTGGAAAAAATCATCTCCCATTTGGTCTTTCAGTCTATTCAGGATAAATTAGATCCCTACCAGTTTGCTTACAAGCGTGAGAGCAGCACTGAAGATGCAGTAGCTACTCTTATGCACTTTGTTTTAAAGCACCTGGACACATCAAAAAGTAAACCTTATGCTAGAGTATTGTTTATTGACTTTTCTTTGGCATTTAATACAATCAAACCAGACTTGTTGTTTTCCAAAATGTATCAGTTGGAGATAAATTCATGTCTCATTCACTGGTACAGTTCTTTCCTCACTAACAGACAACAGTTGGTTAAAATTAATAACACATATTCCCCTCCGCTTATAACAAGTACTGGCGCTCCTCAAAGTTGTGTCAGCTCACCATTGTTATTCACTATTTACACTAATGATTGTGTCATTAGTACGCCTAATCATTATCTCATTAAATTTTCTGATGAGACAGCACTGGTAGCATTGATGACTGAGGGGGAGAAGCCAGACTTCTATTTTGATAGTGTGAACATAGTGGTCCAATGGTGTAATCAGAATGCCCTCATTTTAAATTCCACTAAAACAGAGGAAATTATTTTTGGATCCACACAGCTCACATCAGCCCCAGCAGTCATCATTTACAATAAATCTATAAAGCAGTCCTCATCCTTCAAATATTTGGGAGTGTATGTGGATAATGCTTTACCTTGGTCATATCATATGGATTATATATGTAATAAGGTCCAACAGAGAATCTACTTTCTGAGAAGACTTAGATGTTTTGGAGTCAGTTGGGAGATTCTTTATTTATTCTTCTGCTCCACAATTCGCAGGACTTTGATATATGGAGGCCCGGTCTGGTTCTGTGGCCTCTCGGTTCAGCTGAAAAGCAGAATTTTAAGACTCCTGAATATCTGTTCAAAGGTGGTGGGTCATTGCGTGGAAAATTCTTTCCTAGATAGTTGCATCAAGCACACCTTTAGACTGGCGGAGAAGATCAGTTCAGATCATTTCATGTTTTACATGAGGAGTACCAGCTTCTGCCCTCTGGGAGGCGCTTTAGGGTGCCAGATTGCAAGAGGAATAAGTACAAACACTCCTTTATTCCTCACTCCATCACACTATTGAACCAACAAGGTAGGTTAAGGAGGTGACTCTACTTCTTCTTCATGCATATATACACACATATACACATACATATATACACACAGGTACACATACATCTCATGGACTGTTTATATACGGACTGATGTACTTGCACTAAAAATGCAAATTCAGATTTCCATGCTGTTTTTGAGGATTTGTATTTGATTTTATGTAATGGCTTTTACTGTTTTTGGGATTATGACAAGTTGTTTATGTTTTATTTGTGTTTTTGTGATGTAATAAGAGGGATGGATTGCTGAGCTGGAGAAGCAAGACAAATTCCTGTGTAAACAGACAATAAAGTCTTATCTTATTTTATCTTACCTCCATGCTTTACCTTTCGTGCGTGGGACCACCAAGCAAGCAGAAGTAGATGAGCGAAGGGGTCTGGTTGGGCTGTAGCAGTAGACAATAACCAGGGTCTTGAATTTGATTCGGGCAGCTATAGGAAGCCAGTGCAGAGAAGTGAGTAGAGGAGATACATGGGAACGCTTTGGCAAATCAAACACAACTCGTGCAGAAGCATTCTGTAAAAGCTGCAGGGGTTTGATGGCAGTAAAGGTCACACAGAAGAGAGTTGCAGTAGTCCAGACGGGAAGTTACCATGGCCTGGACAAGTAGTTGGGCGGAGTCAGTAGTGAGGTAAGGACGGCTCCTACGAATATTATGAAAAAGATTCAAAACCCTGGTTACTGTGTACAAATGTATCAATAGAACTGCTCCCAGCTATTTACAAGACTTAATCAACCGGTACACCCCAGCCAGGCCCCTTCGCTCATCTACTTCTGCTCGTTTGGTGGTCCCGCACACGAAAGGCAAAGCTCGGAGGTTCTCGTTTCTGGGTCCATTTCGGTGGAAAGACCTTCTCCTGTCATTCAGAACTGCAGAAACTCTATTTTCAAGAAGAGTCTGAAAACCCACCTTTTTCCAGATCCACTTCGCCCAGGATCTCTCCAGCTCATCTATGGTGTAACTGTCCACGCATCATAACTCCAGAAGCATCCCCAGATACAACCTTTATTCAGCCATTACTTTAGTATTGTACTACTCATTTGTGTATCTTATATTTAAAAAAAAAAAAAGAAAAAAAAAACAAAATTGGTGGGAGGGTATGGGGATTTGTCTATCCTGTGTCTTATGCACCTTCTCGAACGATGAACCTTGGTACAGCAAGTGGTAGGGAAACTAGATTTGCTTGAGATTTTCATGTCTGCAGCTATGTCTCCTTCTCTTAATGTAATGCGTAAATTGTACTTTTGTTGATATGTACGTCGCTTTGGACAAAAGCATCTGCTAAATGAATAAATGTAAATGTAAATGTTGGCACAGCCATCTATGCCTTAGAAAAATACTAAATTAATCACAACTAATGGAGGTAACAAAATACACGCTCACACCATCGGTTTCTTTAAACCGGAAGAGAACAACACACACACACACATTTGCTGAACTGCTTGTCCCATACAGGGTCGCGGGGAACCGGAGCCTACCCGGTAACACAGGGCTTAAGGCCGGAGGGGGAAGGGGACACACCCAGGACGGGACAAGAGAAGAACATTTATTTACATATGTGCTTCATCAGAACACATTGCATATAAAGGTCATGTGATCAATACGTAACCAACATGAGAGCACACTGAACAGAACTTCCAATACTCCCACTGGCTCTCATTCTCTACAGGCCTATTTGCAATGTAACATACAGTTACATCCCCTATCAATGAAATTTATCTTGCAAACATAAAGCGTTCAGGTTTTTCTATCTTATACTTTGTCACTGGTTTAGTTGTCACATCTGCAACCATTTTTGTTGTTGGACAGTACTCAGTTCTGTTATTTTATCTTCACTGATTGCTGATCGAATAAAGTGGTACCTAACCTCAACATGTTTACATTTCTGTCAACAAACAGGGTTTTTGGAAAGGGCAATTGCACCTTGGTTATCCTCAAAGATTTTTACCGGCGCATACTGACATCCCCATTCATCAGTTGTACAAGGTAGAGACTTTCTTGTGTGGTTACAGCTAGTGTCACATGTTCCGCTTCGCATGTGGACAAAGCAACTGTATGCTGCTTTTTTGACTTCCAGTAACTCATTGCTACATGAGGCAATAATCAAATCATCAACCCAGATTATCAAAAGAGAGAGCATCACTCTCTGTTTTCCAGTTTGTTTGCTGTAGACACAAGAATCTGCAGGATTTTGCATCCGTCACTGTCAATCAAACATATCTCCGAATCACCTGAGCATTCCTCAGAGCTGATATGGCTGTTTCTACCTGAATAATGTAATCTGTAACACTTTCATTTGCATTTTTCTGAAGGGATGTGAGTTCTGTGTAAGGGTTTATAATTCACGGCTTCCCTTTACCTGCATAGTAGTACCTCAGTATTTGCAGAGCCTTTCTTCAGTCATCTGCGGCTTCTCTCATTACAAGGGAAAGACTCTTATCATCCAAAAACTGAATCAATTCGGTGTAGGCTTCCTTGTTTTTATTAGTGTTGTCAATCTTGTCTTCGTTCTCGCTTTCTCTATCACTTGGTGTGGGGCTATCAATGTGGTGTCTTTCACTCCCAGCAAATGCAGGTGACCCAAAAACGTTGTCTCCCAAAGCTCGTAATTCTTTTCATCTCCGTTGAAATACATTCTATTCCATGTATTACCAACTTCCTGGGCCCATAACCTGTTGGCAAAGCCATCTATTTGACAGAGAAGTGGTAAATGAATTATAATTAATGGAAGGAACAAAATACACGCTCACACCATCGGTTTCCTTAAACCGGAAGAACAACATTTACATTCGTGCTTCGTCAGAACGCATCATGTACAAAACGTTATGTGATCAATGTCAACAACATGAGAGCACACTGAATAAAACTTCCAACAAAAAGGAGTCATGACTTTCAGAAACAGCCAACCATGTCACATACTGAAATGACGCACCAAACAGGACAAAAAGAAAATAAAGAGAAGAATAAATAGTTGTGCCCCTCCGTGAACCGCTACCTTACCGTGGTGGAGGGGTTTGAGTGCCTGAATGACTCCAGGAGCTATGTTGCCTGGGGCTATATGCCCCTGGTAGGGTCTCCCATGGCAAACAGGTCCTGGATGACAGACGAGACAAAGTGCGGTTCAAAAGCCCCTTATGAAGAAAATAAAACCAAGGCTTTCGTTTACCCTGCCCGGTATGGGGTCACCGGGGCCCCACCCTGGAGCCAGACCTGGGGGGCGGCTCGCATGCGAGCGCCTGGTGGCCAGGTCTATGCCCACGGGGCCTGGCTGGGCTCAGCCCGAAACCATGACGTGGAGCCGCTCTTCGGTGGGCTCACCACCTGCTGGAGAGACCGTAAGGAGCCGGTGCATTGTAATTTGGGCGGTGGTCGGGGCTGAGTGCCTGGCCGACCCAAACCTCGGGCACCAACTCTGGTTTTTGGGACTTGGAATGTCACCTCACTGGCAGGGAAGGAGCCTGAGCTGGTGCAGGAGATTGAGAGATATCGTCTAGATATAGTCGGGCTCACTTCCACTCACAGCTTGGGTTCTGGAACCACTCTTCTCGACCAAGGGTGGACTCTCCACTATTCTGACGTTGCCCAGAGTGAGAGGCGGCGGGCGGGTGTGGGTTTATTAATAGCCCCCCAGTTTAGCCGCCATGTGTTGGAGTCTACCCCGGTGAATGAGAGGGTCATCTCCCTGCGCCTTCGGGTCAGGGAACGGTCTCTCACTGTCGTTTGTGCTTATGCACCTAGCGGCAGTGTAGAGTACCCAGCCTTTTTGGAGTCCCTGGAGGGCGTGCTGGAAAGCGCTCCCACTGGGGGACTCTCTCGTTCTACTGGGGGACTTCAACGCCCACGTGGGCAGCGACAGTGACACCTGGAGGGGCGTGATTGGGAGGAACGGCCTCCCTGATCTGAACCCGAGCGGTGAGTTGTTGTTGGATTTCCGTGCTAGTCACGGTTTATCCATAACGAACACCATGTTCATGCATAAGGGTGTCCATCAGTGCACTTGGCGCCAGGACACCCTAGGTCGGAGATCGATGATTGACTTTGTAGTCGTTTCTTCTGATCTTCGGCCATATGTCTTGGATACTCGAGTGAAGAGAGGGGCTGAGCTGTCAACTGATCACCACCTGGTGGTGAGTTGGATTCGATGGCAGGGGAAAAAGCTGGACAGACCTGGCAGGCCCAAACTCATAGTGAGGGTCTGTTGGGAACGTTTGGAGGAGGCCCCTGTCAGAGAGGTCTTCAACTCCCACCTCCGACAGAGCTTCAACCAGGTCCCGAGGGAGGTGGGGGACATTGAGTCCGAATGGACTATGTTCCACGCCTCCATTGTCGGGGCGGCGGTTCAGAGCTGCGGCCATAAGGTCTCCGGAGCCTGCCGCGGCGGTAATCCCTGAACACGGTGGTTGACACCGGAAGTAAGGGATGCCGTCAAGCTGAAGAAGGAGTTCTATCGGGCCTGGTTGGCTCATGGGACTCCTGAAGCAGCTGACGGGTACTGAGGGGCCAAACGGAACGCGGCTCTGGCAGTTGCCGCGTCAAAAACTCGGGCTTGGGAGGAGTTCGGTGAGGCCATGGAGAAAGACTTTCGGTCGGCCTCAAAGAGATTCTAGCAAACCGTCCGGCGACTCAGAAGGGGGAAGCGGTGTTCCACAAACACTGTTTACAGTGGAAGTGGTGCGTTGCTGACCTCAGCTGAGGATGTCCTCGGGCGGTGGAAAGAGTACTTTGAGGATCTCCTCAATCCCTCCGACGTGCCTTCCGTAGAGGAAGCTGAGGCTGGGGACTTGGAGGGGAACTCGTCCATTACCCTGGCTGAAGTTGCTGAGGTAGTCAAAAAACTCCTCGGTGGCAAGGCTCCGGGGGTGGATGAGATCCGCCCCGAGTTTCTCAAGTGTCTGGATGTTGTGGGGCTGTCTTGGCTGACACGTCTCTGCAGCATTGCGTGGAGCTCGGGAACGGTGCCTCTGGACTGGCAGACCGGGGTGGTGGTCCCTCTTTTTAAGAAGGGGGACCGGAGATTGTGTTCCAACTATAGGGGGATCACACTCCTTAGCCTCCCTGGGAAAGTCTATGCCAGGGTACTGGAAAGAAGAATCCGACCAATAGTCGAACCTCGGATTCAGGAGGAGCAATGCGGTTTTCACCCTGGCCGTGGAACACTGGACCAGCTCTATACCCTCACTAGGGTGTTGGAGGGTTTGCGGGAGTTTGCCCAACCAGTCCATATGTGTTTTGTGGACCTGGAGAAGGCATTCGACCGTGTCCCTCGTGGCATCCTGTGGGAGGTACTTCGGGATTATGGGGTTCGGGGCTTGCTGCTACGGGCTGTTTGTTCCCTGTATGACCGGAGCAGGAGCTTGGTTCGTATTGCCAGCAGTAAGTCAGACCTGTTCCCAGTGCATGTTGGACTCCGCCAGGGCTTCCCTTTGTCACCTATTCTGTTCATTATCTTCATGGACAGAATTTCTTGGCGCAGCCAGGGAACGGAGGGTGTCTGTTTTGGTGGCTGCAGGATCTCGTCTCTGCTTTTTGCGGACGATGTGGTCCTGTTGGCTTCATCAAATCAAGACTTGCAGTGTGCACTGGGGAGTTTACAGCCGAGTGGAAAGCGGCGGGGATGAGAATCAGCACCTCCAAATCCGAGGCCATGGTTCTTAGTCGGAAAAAGGTGGATTGCCCCCTCCGGGTTAGGGGGGAGTTGCTCCCTCAAGTGGAGGAGTTTAAGTATCTCGGGGTCTTGTTCACGAGTGAGCGAAAAATGGAGCAGCAGGTTGACGGACGGATCGGTGCGGCGTCCGCAGTAATGCGGTCATTGTACCGGTCTGTTGTGGTGAAGAGGAAGCTGAGTCGTAAGGCGAAGCTCTCAATTTACCTGTCGATCTACGTTCCTACCCTCACCTATGGTCATGAACTCTGGATCATGACCGAAAGAATGAAATCGTGGATACAAGCGGCAGAAATAAGTTTCCTCCGCAGAGTGGCTGGGCGCACCCTTAGGGATAGGGTGAGGAGCTCAGTCACTCGGGAGGAGCTCAGACTAGAGCCGCTGCTCCTCCGCATCGAGAGGAGCCAGTTGAGGTGGCTCGGGCATCTGTTCTGGATGCCTCCTGGACGCCTCCCTGGTGAGGTGTTCCGGGCATGTCCCACTGGGAGGAGGCCGCGGGGCAGACCCAGGACACGTTGGAGAGACTATGTCTCCCGGTTGGCCTGGAAACGCCTTGGGGTTTCCCCAGGGGAACTGGAGGAGGTGTGCGGGGAGAGGGAAGTCTGGAGGACTCTGCTCGGACTGCTGCCCCCGTGACCCAGCCCCGGATAGCGGAGGAAGATGGTATGGTATGGTATGGTAAATTGTTGTGAATAAACTCCGATAGTCACAAAAGTGTTAAACACAGGGAAGAATTAAAATCCAGTGAAACCCGGCTACAGAAATGAAACGTCGAAGAGTGAGTATTTCCAGTGCTTCCAGGTGGGAGCCCTGACTAGAGCCTGAAAAAGTGCAGGGTGACATAGAGTGGTAATGGTAAATAAAAAACATAAAGCTTACAGCTCCTAATATTTCCAAATGGTTTCGCATCTAGGTACGAACAAGGCCCGACCCTGCTTGGCTTCCGAGAGTGGACAAGATCGAGTGAATTGTCGCGTGTAAGAATAAATAGTTGTGAACGAACTCTGAGAGTCACAAAATTGTTAAAAACGCCGGGGAATAATTAAAATCCAAAGAAACCCTACTAGAGAAATGAAATACTGAAGGCTGCGTGTTTCCTCGCGTGAGAAAGAAAAGAGACAGAGAGAAAACAAAGAAAGCCTCACGCACCTGCTATAGTAAGGCAATCGCTCATCCAAGTATTAACCCAGCCCGACACTGTTTAGCTTCTGAGAGCAGACAAGATAAGGCCTTCTCTGGGCTGTACATAAACATGAACAAAAGCCGTGTGCGCTATACATGTAGCTGCAGCCCCTCCTCGTAAGGTGCACGCAAAGAACACTCAAGCATGCGGCACGTACTTTGGCGTTAGCCACACGAAGTGGAGTGCACTTTTGCTTCTCTCTCATGAAACACTCACGAGAATGAAAAGTAGTCATGACTTTCAGCATCCGCGATCGCTGTCACATTTTAAAATCATGCACAGAACAGGACACAGAGAAACTGAAGAGAAGAATAAATAGTTGTGAACGAACTTCGAGAGTCCAATCCTTGAACCGCCACCTTAATGTGGTGGAGAGGTTTGAGTGCCTTAATGATTCCAAGAGTTATGTTGCCTGGGGCTATATGCCCCTGGTAGGGTCTCCCATGGCAAACCGGTCCTGGATGACAGACGAGACAAAGTGCAGTTCAAAAGCCCCTTATGATGACTATTAAATCAAGGTTTTCGTTTACCCCGCCCGGTATGGGGCCACCGGGGCCCCACCTTGGAACCAGGCCTTGGGAGGGGGCTCACATGCGACCGCCTGGTGGTAAGGTCTATGCCCACGGGGACTGGCTGGGCTCAGCCCGAAGCCATGACGTGGAGCAGCTCTTCTGTGGGCTCACCACCTGCCGGAGAGACCGTAAGGAGCCGGTACGTTGTGATTTGGGCGGTGGTCGGGGCCGAGTGCCCAGCCAACCCAAACCTCAGGCGCCAACTCTGGTTTTTGGGACTTGGAACGTCACCTCACTGGTAAGAAAGAATATTTATTTTTTTAAAACTTTATTTAATAAAGTTATCAATAATACATATAACCAAAACAATACATTAAAAATCCACAGTTAAACAAACCCAGCACCATTTTCGTACAGTTGGTCAACAAAATCACAAAGCAACCATTACATAAAATACATTGTCAAGACAAAGTCTTTCCCATAACAATCCCCTTTCTGGCTTCAAAGAATATAACTGACCCATGTCTTCCCCACACCAACATACCCAAAAGGACTGTCCCCCAATAGCAGCTCAACCGAAGTTATCATATCATAATACATGCTTCCTTCAAAACACATGAAATACTTGTAAATTACAATATAAAACTTGATCAAACCCCTAAAAACAGACAAATAAATACAAAACAAACATTCACATGAGTAATCATCAGTATAAAAACTCAAAGTGCACAGAATCACCTGATAAAACAAGGCCATTAAAATCTGTAGATGAAACAGACACACACACACACACACACACACACACTTTCAGAACCACTTGTCCCATATGGGGTCGCAGGGAACCAGAACCAACCCGGTTACACAAGGCATAAGGCCAGAGAGGAAAGGGACACACGCAGGACAGGACACCAGTCCATCACAAGGCTCCCGAAGCAAGACTCGAACCCCAGACCCACCAGAGAGCAGGATTGTGGGCCAACCCACTGCACCACCGCACCCCCCTACATAAAACACTATACAAATAAAACCCACACAAGTTAAAAATGTTAATTAAAAGTGCACAAACCCAACAACACAAAATTACTAAAATCTGTGAATAAATATTGTACAAATAAAAACCACACAAACAAATATAAAAGAATAAATATACAAAGGGGTAAGATACAAGAAAGCACAATATGTTTTAAAAGAGTACAGTTCCATAAAGCAGACGTCCATCCTCAGGGCTTCAGACACATTTATCCACGAGGCCTTTCTATCTATCCTTTGCCTTGTGGTAGCCCCAGGCAATCAGATCCCGCTTTATTCCGAACTTCAGTTCAGCTCAGATTTTCAATAAGGTACCATAAACTCCCATTTTCAACCCCTTTTGGACAAGGTTAATGCGTGCATTCCACAATTCTTTCTTTGTCAAACTCACAATCAACCAAATCCTACCGGAGGTTGCTTTGTTTACTTTGGGGGACAGTCCCTTCATGATATTATCAAAAGTCAATGCCATCTCGCCATCTAACTCTCTGCACAAGGGCTCAACCAATGACCAGACTGTCCCGGCATAACCGCAATCCCAAAAAACATGTTTAATCGTTTCTGCACCCAAACACTGGGGTCGCGGACAGTTGGGACGTCCGGTCAACCCGTACCTGTTAAGTTCCTGCATTACGGGTAGTCTTTCATGGAGGCACTGCCAGTTTAAATCCTGCAGCCTATTGTCAAGCCCCTTTGGCTGAATTCGGGCCCAAATGTCTTCCCCAAGGCCTAACATCACTCGCGTTCCCCTCCTCTCCAACAAGGGATTATATAACACTTTGTGCTTGAGGAGGGTATTTGCGTCAATGTCTCTCGGAATGATCTTGCTCCATTTCACCATCTGTTTATAGTGATCTGGCAGAGACTCGGCCTTTGGTCCAGCATTGGACTGCGAATTCACCAAATGTCGCAACGGGAAAGACAGCCAGAGGCGAATAAAATGTTGGTGCGGGTGCTCCAGGGGAGCTGCCAGATGGAAACAGTGCTGCGCAAAAAAGAGGCAATCAAATTTTAGGGGGAAATCAGGAACCCCCCTTCCGCCCCGTCCCTCCCTAGGTACATCACCTCCCTCCTCATAAACTAATGCTTCCCAGCCTGTTCCAAGCCAAACACATCTTTCACAAACTATTTCCTTAAATTGCGAAGCATGGGGTAGACATGAGCCAAATAAAGTAAGGTCGGGAGGACGTCAACTTTAAAAATCAGTGTTTTATCAGGTAAGGGGGTGCAGTGGCGCAGTGGCGCAGTGGGTTGGACCATAGTCCTGCTCTCTGGTAGGTCTGGGGTTTAAGTCCTGCTTAGGGTGCCTTGCGATGGACTGGTGTCCTGTCCTCGGTGTGTCCCCTCCTCCTCCGGCCTTATGCCCTGTGTTACCGGGTAGGCTCCGGTTCCCTGTGACCCTGTATGGGACAAGTGGTTCTGTGTGTGTGTGTGTGTGTGTGTTACCAGGAAGGACAGGGACCTTGCCTTCCACAACCCCATCTTCTGCCTAACTATTGCAAAACGCACCTCCAAGTTGATCCGGGCTGTTCCTTTTGAAAGAAAACTCACACCCAGCACTCTGAGGGGACCGCTACAAAGTGAGAGACCACCAAAGTAGTCTTTTCGGGCTCCACAGAATCCAAAGTACTTCACCTCTGTCTTCCCGAGGTTGAGCGCCGAACCCGAGGCCCTACCAAACGTCTGAGTTAGGCGAATGTCCTGGGTGAGTGAGCGGTCGGAACATACAAACAGGACAATATCATTTGCATATTGAGCGAGCGCAGCATCGGACTCTCTCTTCCAGAAACAGGATTCACGTGCTGTTCCTGGATGGGTGGGGGGGGGTCACATCCGATACGGAATTGATTAGAACAGATACTGCAGTTTAATTTAGGCCAAGAGAACTGAGAACCACACCAGAAACGCAGTCTGATCGGCAAAACACGCCGCCCGACCCCGCAAAGCGCATCATCTCTCGTTAATACACACGAGGCATGGCCCACCACCCGCTCCGGGAGATGAGGCCTCCAAAAATAACATCGAAACTCAAGTGCGTTTCTCTCCACGGAAATCTTTAATAAAAGGCGAAAGATTTGTGTGTTTTGAAGGGAAACCTGAGGTGTCTCCGTTCTTGCCCTGGGGCCCCGCCGCTGCTCACTTCGAAGCGGGAGGTCCGTTCGGGGTGTGACACGGAGGGTTACGTCAAGCGCCCTGCCTGACCTCTTCTTTCCTTCACCTGTGACAGGCAGATGTTCAAAGAGGTGCGTGCACGTTACGTGAGAGGCGAGATGCAGAGAGAAGGCCTGCTTCAAGAGGGCAGACTTGTTTTTGAAAAATGAAAATAAGTAAGTAAAATGGAGGGAAAACGGGACGTTCCCTGACAGGACCCGCCTCCCGACACACATCACCGACTGACTGATGCACACGCGCTCGTACACACGCAGGCGACTTACTCGTTCACTCTCACTCAATTTCACTGGAGTCTACCAAGTTCTGCTTTAGGCACCGGAGTGCAGCGGCAGGGAGTGGACCCGTTCCCGAAAGCGGAGCACCGGAGCGAGCGCAGCGCGGCATCGGACTCTCTTTTTCAGAAACAGCATTCACGTGTGGTTCTTTGATGGGTGGGGGGGGGTCACATCCGATACGGAATTGATTAGAACAGATACTGCAGTTTAATTTAAGCCAAGAGAACTAAGAACCACACCAGAAACGCGGTCCGATCGGCAAAACACGCCGCCCGACCCCGCAAAGCGCATCATCTCTCGTTAATACACACGAGGCATGGCCCACCACCCGCTCCGGGAGATGAGGCCTCCAAAAATAACATCGAAACTCAAGTGCGTTTCTCTCTACGGAAATCTTTAGTAAAAGGCGAAAGATTTGTGTGTTTTGAAGGGAAACCTGAGGTGTCTCCGTTCTTGCCCTGGGGCCCCGTCGCTGCTCACTTCGAAGCGGGAGGTCCGTTCGGGGTGCGACAGGGAGGGTTACGTCAAGCGCCCTGCCGACCTCTTCTTTCCTTCACCTGTGACAGGCAGATGTTCAAAGAGGTGCGCCCACGTCACATGAGAGGCGAGATGTAGAAAGAAGGCCTGCCTCAAGGTGAGAGAGGGTAGTCTCGTTTTTGAAAAATGAAAATAAGTAAGTAAAATGGAGGGAAAACGGTACGTCGAGTGAGCGGTCGGAACATGCAAACAGGACTGTGTCATCTGTATACTGGGCCAACTTAACAGTTCTACCCCCGCCTCCTGGAATGAGCATAGAGCTTTTCCAACTTTTTCTCCACTTTCCGCATTGCTCTGCGAGATCGAGCTCTCCTACGAACACAGTACTGCCTAGTAATGGTTCGCACCTTCGTTTTGGTGTCTTCCCACCAATCCGAAACCGAGCCACAGAAAGATTTGAGCTCCTGCCATACCTTAAAATGCTTATAAAAAAGGTCCCTATACTCTTTCTCCTTTAAAACATCTACATTCAGTTTCCAATACCCAGGACCATGCAACGGAGCCTCTGTGGAAACCGTAACCTCTACCATCAAATGGTCCGTCGGCCAATAAGGAGAGAGGTGGACCCGTTTAAAAACAACAGTCGGAAGCCAAAATATAATCCAGGCGACTCTGTGCTCCTTTACTATTAGACCAGATAATGCCTGGATGACTGGGGTTGCATACTTTAAAACCATCAGAAAGACTAAATATGAGCATAAAATTCTTAAAATGTTTGATGCTAATATCCTCTTTACCCTCCAGATGTATATTAAAATGCCCCCTAGTTAAGTGTCTATTACAGACACAAAAGGGGGTCAACTCTTCTAAGAGAGATATGCGGGATGCAGCGTCTACCAGAGCGTTGACACACATCGCACGGATGCGCTGTCCTCTCCAGGTAGCGTCCACTCCCAATACTCTACCCTGTAGAATTCTAAATGTGCTTACATTCTCAAAGCTTCGTTCACCAAAGAGAATGGCAGCACCTGTTGAGTGGATACCACCCACCTTTCCTCCAACCCGAAGAGAAAATGGCCACATTCCGCTGGTCTTGAAGATGGACTTCCTGCAAAAAACATAGCTGGAAGGCAGAGGATGCAAGCCTGTCAAACACTGCTGCTCTTTTCAGGACATTCCTCAGTCCTCTGACATTTAAGGTTAAAATTTTAAAATCAGCCATAAAAGGGGCAAATTAAATAAATTAACCAACCATAAGAACAAAAAAAAACCCTACTAAAATTCATTAAAAACAGATTTAAAACAAAATCATTCCCCTCCCGACATTTCTATCATACTCTGAAAGTCTATAGCAACATATGGCAGCTCATAAATATCATCATTCTGAATAAAGAGGGGAACTCATCATACTGTAGGGGGGTGCGGCCACAACCGGCCAGTCCGTATGACTTCCATCCCCCACCAGCAAACATCGGTCTCAGTCCTCCTCTATCTTTGCTGCTGGCTTTTCCTCTTTCCTGCTCGACCCCTCCTTTCTTCTGCTTTTCTTATACTCCTTAGGAGTAGGGCCTTTACTCCTTTTCCTATTTGTACCCTTTGGGGTACTCTGGGATTTGGTGGGCGAGGTCCTTGGGGTCATAAACATCAGGTATTCCTTTTCTGTTGCTAACTCTGCATGCACCTGCTCCTCAGCAACATTAGGTTGGACAAACATTTCTTCCTCCCTTCCGCCAGACACCCGGCTCCCCGACACCGCATCGGCATAGGAGGGTTTCCTCTGAGAGCAGGTGCAGGCAAGATGATCTTCTGCCCCGCAGATATTATACCCGCATGGACTTTTACAATCTCTAGCCACGTGGCCTTTCTCCAAACAGTTATTGCACCGCATATTGGTGCACTCAGCCCCCGTATGCCAAACCCCTGCAGAAGGGTGGCTGGTTAGAATAAAAAAGAAAGCTCTCGCTTGTACCCAAATTAAAAGTAGGGGGTGGGTGGCGAAACCCATCAAAACCTTGTGGATTAGGGAGCAAACGGATCCGAAACTGTCTTTTCCCATTCCAGAAACCAAGTTCATCCCTCATATCTTTATGGCCCGGCAAAACTTCAACATACCTTTATAAAAGTTCTTGTATCAACTCCCCAGGGGGTGCAGTGGCACAATGGGTTGGACCAGGTCCTGCTCTCCAGTAGGTCTGGGGTTCAAGTCCTGCTTGGGGTGCCTTGCGTCGGACTGGTGTCCCGTCCTGGGTGTGTCCCCTCCCCCTCTGGCCTTACGCCCTGTGTTGCCGGGTAGGCTCCGGTTCCCCATGACCCCATATGAGACAAGCTGTTCAGAAGGTGTGTGTGTGTGTGTGTGTGTGTGTGTGTGTGTGTGTGTGTGTGTGTGTGTGTGTGTGTGTGTGTGTGTGTGTGTGTGTGTGTGAACTTTGCCAAAATAAAAGGGTTAAAAACATGCACAGTCACTATGTGCTGGTTGTTAACCCCATGGTTCTCAACATCATAGAATTTCAATGCAGGATGATCAGCAAGGGTTCTGCAATTCTCAATTGTCCTTTTAAAACAAAGTTCTGTAGTTAAAGTGACATCAAAGAACCGCAGCGGGTTATTCCATTGAATGCAAATAACGTCCTCCACAGTAAGACCGAGGAGACCCAAAATTACCTCTTTTATAAAGTTAAGTCGGTCGTGGAAGTCTCTGTCTTCCTCCTGGGATCTCCAATAAAAATGGGCTGTGTTTTTCAACGGTCCTCCATCCGCTGCCCGCATTCTATTTGGTGGAAAAGAAGTTCTGCCGGTGTCCATTGTTTTTGCCAGTGGTCCCTCTGCATTCTTCAGTGGTGTACCTATCGAAGGTTCCTTCCTTGCAGATGGAGTTCTTCTCGGCAAAAGCTTCATGTGTAGACTAATACAAAACTAATAAAGGGATCTAGGAAACAAGATCTCCAGTCCACCCCATGACAGCGGCAGTCATGCCACCTACTGGACATGCATTAGTATCGCTGGGCTATCCAAAGAAAATAAAAGCCTTCCAGAGGATAGAGGATCACCCCATGCCAGTGGCGGACAAGCCACCTACTGGTCACGCCCTAGGATCACCTCTATCCCTTCTAAGCTTTGCAGCAGCACCTCGTGGCAAGAAAATGAAAAACGATCTTAGCCAAAAGGCCGAAGCGCTTGTCTGTCGTTAAAACACACGGTGTGACCCACCACCCGCTTTTTTTTTTTCAGAATGGATCACCACCTCACCCAAGGGTGTCTGGCTCCACACACTGTCTTACTCAACAGGAATAAATTTCTCCATTCATCATTTCCGATAATTAAAATCTTTGTTCAATAAATAAATTAATCCTAAAAACTGCCATGCAAACAATAAAATTTAAGAAAAAACAAAAAAATCAATAAGACCAACTAATATAAAGACCGCATGGCAGAACCTTTAAAACACTAAAAGACATATCCCAAGGCTTAAAACTATACTTAATGAATAATTAAAGGAAAACTTACCCGGTAACATTTGCTGCTGAAGATGGGTGGTCCCCTGGCCTCTACCCAGGGTGTTACCATATACCTTACCTACCGTTTTTGGGTGATTCCCTTTTCGCAATACGTCTCCCCTATTGTTGTTTTAGTGGAGTAGGTGAATGATGAAGTACATATCCAGAGTTAAAACACAACATGCACCACACAACAAAATTAATTCTACACTATACTAAAGTCAATAAATAGATATATAACAATATTTAAATAAATAAATAAATGCAAACACAACCCACACGTAGTTATTTATAAGTGACTCCTTAAAAGTGCAATCAGTGCTGTAAATTTTTAAAATAGTGCAAAATAAATAAAATGTGCCATAAAAATTAGAAACCCTACACCTAACATAAAACAGATAACACACCACAAAACACAACACTAACATTCACCAAAAACAGGGGTTACGGTGTTTTGTAAGTGGGAAAGGACGTGTGTTACTTACCCTAGGATGGAGGATCTGTCACAAACCTGTGGAGTCACAACCAAAAGAGGCTTTTCCACCTCTATTTAGCTTCTGAGTAATACCACTGAGTGACATCTTTCTCCATCCTAAACGTTAGTTTGGCCCGGATTTTATGATACATACCCTGGATGCCCAAGTCTACCCGTGTCTGGACCAGCTGGGTTCTTGCATTCCAAAGCATTTGTTTGGCTACGCTGATCACCAGCCACGTCCGTTCAGCTGCTGCCTTCTGAATGCCAGGGTCCCATCCCCTCAAGATTTGTCGTATGTCAAATCCATCTGCGGATCGATCTTCTTGCACAGGTGAGTCACCAAATGCCAGACCTCCCGTACCCGCCCGCAGTCCCAAAAGGCATGTGCGAGAGTTTCACTTTCGCCACACTGGAGTCGCGGGCAGAGTGGGTGGCTTGTCAATTTGTGCCTGGACAGGACTACTTTGACTGGCAACTTACTGTGTAAACAATGCCAGTTGAAATCTTGCAGATGGTGATTAAGCCCCTTTGGCTGAATCCTGGCCCAGGTGCCCTCCTTGAGCCCCAGAAGAGCTCGAGTTCCTCTCCTCTTCACCAAGGCCTTATACAAGGCCCTGTGCTTAAGGAGGGTCTCTGCCTCAACCCCAGCAACCGTGATCTTATTCCACTTTACAGCGTGGCTGCAATGGGTGGGCCGTGTCTCGGCATTAGGCCCCGTGTTGGACCAGGATTTCACCAACTGGCGCACTGGAAGGGCCAACTAAAGACACACAAAGTACTGTTGGGGATGCTCAATCGGAGTTGCCTGTCAGTTACATAACTGAGAGAAGATGAGACAACACGGTTTAAGAGGAATGTCAGGCACATCCCTCCCTCCCTCCTCCTTTGGAAGGTACATGACCTCCCTCCTCACGTACTCATACCTGCCACCCCAGACAAGATCGAAAACATCCTTCGTGAGACCTCTCCGTGTCGTGCGGGGCGAGGGGTACACCTGCGCAAGGTAGAGCGAAGTGGGGAGGATATCCACCTTCAGCACCAATGTTTCCCTATTAAGGAGAGGGACCTTGTCCTCCGCAAACCCATTTTCTGTCTGGCTTTGGTCAAACGTTCTTCCCAATTAATCCTGGCGGCACCTTCCGCAAGAAAGTTAACCACCAACACTTTGAGAAGACCCTTGCATCGGGAAAAACCACTGATGCAATCTTCTCTGTTTCCAGCTGCCAAAGAATTTGACAAGAGACTGAACCAGGCCAAGTGCCCGACCGAGCGACCGGTCTGAACACAGGAACAACGTAGTGTCATTCGCGTACTGGGCCAGCTTCACTGCCTCACCACCACCCCGCAGCCTAAGCAGACCGTCAATCCCTCTGTGGGTGCGTATGGCGACCACCATCGGCTCAATATAAAAAACAGAAAGGAGCGGGGAGAGCTGGCAACCCTGCCTCACTCCACTCTGCTGGGGCACCCACCCCCCTAGGGAGCCATTAATGGTGACTCGGCTACCTACCTTGGTGTAGAGCACACCCATCCACCTCAGGAAATTAGGACTAAAGCCCAATCTGCTCAAGGTGTGAAATAGGAAGCGGTGATCCACTCGGTCAAACGCCTTTTCCTGGTCCAAACTGACCAGCGTGAGAGGGACCTAGGCGATCGCGTCCCGGACCAGGTGCAAATTCCAGAACACAGAACGCCCGGGTACTCCACACATCTGGTCCTGGTGGACCAGGTCGGCCGTTACCTTCCTCAGGCGCTCAGTCAGGACTTTCAGTATGATCTTTGCATTGGCACAAAGCATCGTGAGGGGTCTCCAGCTGGCAAGATCGGCTTTATTGCATTTCTTGTACAACAAGGAGAGCACCCCTGTCCTCATACTCTTGGTGAGCAAGTCCCTGCCCAGTATCTCCTCAACAACGCGCAGAAGAACCGATGTTTTAACCCCCTGATGTTAAGAGTTAAAATTTTAAAATCAGCCATTGGGGTACATGTTAAAAAAACCAAATAAAACAATAAAATAACACACACACACACACACACACACACACACACACACACACACACACACACACACACACACACACATTATCAGAACCGCTTGTCCCAAACAGGGTCACGGGGAACCAGAGCCTACCCGGTAACACAGGGAGTAAGGCCAGAGGGGAAGGGGACACACCCAGGACGGGACACCAGTCCGCTGCAAGGCACCCCAAGTGGGACTCAAACCCCAGACCCACCGGAGAGCAGGATGGTGGCCCAACCCACTGCTCCACCACACCCCCCTCAATAAAATAACACTTAAATGAAATCAAAAACCGACTCTTTTTTAATTCATTAAAACCTCCTCCTCAGAAGATACTCCCGCTGCTGCCCCGCTAGAGTCCCCGTCTGGCAAATACACCTTGGAGTTCGGCGTCACACGTCCTCCCTCATACAACGACCGCCAACTCAACAACATCAATGGGGAGCCACGCAGGGCCCACACGGCATCCATCTCCTCCAGGGAGGCGGAACGCTCTCAGCCTTCTTCCGAAGGGGGCCCGGCTGGCAAAACGACCCCCTCTGATGCTTCTCCAGCCCCCACCGCCATTTCCACTGCCATCTCCATCACTTCAGTTTTGTCACCCATCAGTGTTAGTGCCTGAAGACCCTGCTCCACAGATACCCCGCTTCCAGACACAGCATCTGCATACAAGAGTCTGTACTGCAGACAGAGGTGGACCAGGTGGTCTTCGCTGCAGCAAATGTTGCAGCAGCGGGGACCCGTGCAATCTCTGGTGAAATGTCTGGTCTCCAAGCAGTTTCTCCATATCATGTTCTTGCAAGCTTCTGCTGTATGTCCCTGACCCTGGCAGAGCCTGCAGAAGAGTGGCTGCTGGGGGTGAAAGAAGTAAACCTTACTATTCTGTATAGTGAAGTATGCTGGAGGATGATGAAGCCTGTCAGGGGCCATAGGGTCGGGATGTAGGTGAGCCTGAAACTGCCTGTGCCCGTTCCATATGCCAAACTCATCTCTGATATCCCTCTGACCCGGTAGGAGGTCGATGTGGCGCTGAAGAAAAGCCCGAATGGCCTTGGCAGGGACAAAGGGGTTGAAAATGTTTACAGTAATTATCCTTCTATCTGTCCACTAAAGGTGCTCAATCCTGTATTGCTTCAACCCCCCCGTCCTTCTCCTTCTTACAAATTTCCACCATTTTCTGGTAGGTTTCATCTGCAAGAACAGTGACGTCGACAAACCATTGGGGTCATTTCTTTGGATGCAAACAACTTGTGTGGTGGCCAGACCCAGCTTTCTAAAGATGACTTCCCTGATGAACCCTGTATGGTCCGGGAAGTCCTCTGTTGCCTCCGAATTTTGCCATCTGAAGCGGGTAGTGTGCTTCATCCTAGGGACCACTGACACTGTAGACTGCTCCTCCTCCTCTGGAGACCCACCCGGGGCAGCAGGGCTCTTCTCGGGCCTGGCAGCCTGTTCTGCAGATGAGGCCGTCGTCACTTCCACCCTTACAATTGTCGTCTCCTCCCTTGTCAGCTCCGCTGCGATGTTCAGGTTCGCCGCTGCCACCACCTCCACCTAGCGTTGGTGTTGTGGCTCCCTCGGTGATGGGCTCCAACATCCCTGATGATCCCTCTTCTTCTGGGGAGCTCTTCCGGGTGTGCGACGGCCTCACCTGCCCCCAAGTGGTCGTCTTCGTCTTTGCCATTGTATTCTCCGCCAAGGCCGTCGTTGTCTTCTTCCTGGTTGTAGTAGTCGTTGTCTTCATTCCCATCGCCAACCTCCCCACTGACATCTGTGATGGTTTCATCCCCCGAAGCGATGCGGAAAGCCCTTTAAAGGGCAATGCTGTAGAAAAAGCTCTCTTATGACTCCTGGTGAGAAAACCGCAGTACACATGTACACACATACATTGTCTGAAACCACTTGTCCCAAACAGGGTTGCAGCAAGCCGGAGCCTAACCCGGCAACACAGGGTGCAAGGCTGGAGGGGGAGGGGACACACCCAGAATGGGACGCCAGTCTGCCACTAGGCACCCCAAGCACGACTCAAACCCCAGACCCACCGGAGAGTCAGCCCTGGCCAAACCAGCTGTGCCACCGCGCCCCCCTTAGTTAAAAAGTAATTAAATCTTACAGGTATGAAATATACTGCAAAAGATTCCTTAAATGCCATGGTGGCATCAACACAGTACAAGTAAAATGCCTATAAATAGGAGTCATGTTCCTTGGATTCATAGCCCAGCTTTAATTGCTGCCAAATTCCCTGAAAGTGACTATACTACAAAGGGAAAAATTCCATCTTAATGTAATTATAATTTGTCTGCTTTATAAGATCACAAATCATATCTATACCATCCTTTTACAGTGACAAATGTACCTGCTGACATCAGTGCTGAGTAACTTGAACGTGACAATATTAAGGTAACCACTCTGTTAGGATGTTAACTTGATAGAGCAAAAGATGGTTAACTGTATTTTTTCAATATTTTTCTACAAGCAAAGAAAACCTGAGAGCTGAGATGTGAAAATGGGGAAATTTCTCCTTTTAATTGAAAATGTTCCCCCATAGTGTGTGAGTGACAGAGAGAGTGTGTTGCACTGATGTATGGATGAGTGACCCATTGGAAGTAGTGTAGCTAGCAGTGTAAGTCACCGCAGTGAATAAGGTGTGTCTGATAACACTACATAGAGTTCATTGGAAGTCACTTTGGAGAAAAAAGTGTTGACAACATGTCTGGAATGTTTCTGTGCATTTGGAATATCCTGTGTGAAAGTGTTTTTGCCCATTTCCAGCAGTGGGGTGTTTTTTCAGTTACCTAAGAAGGAAGAAACACGTGTACACCCTAAAAACTTTTGAGTAACAAAATGTTTGCTTTTTGACGTTACAACCTTTCCTGAAGTATTTGGAATTCATTTTTTCTAATATACAGAGACTCCATATATATCTGAACAAAATTTATTGAAAAAAAGGAGCAATTACAGTTGTTATAGTCATAAAGCCTCCATTTAATGCCTCACCCCGCCTGAGAGGGGTCCGGGGAGTCATAGTGCGCAAGCATGTGCGCGAGGCATCCGGAGGAGGGGTCTGTATGGCAGCCTGGTGTCCATGAGCTTCTCTCTGCTCTTTCCATATGAAACACAGGGCTGTCATGTTACTGGTATTTACATGTACTTGTGTTCATGTATCAAATTCTTGTCTCCAAAGCGACGTGCAAATCAGGGTCACAAGTGCTTTTCTCCAACGGAGAGAGAGAAACAGTTACAGAGTGTCCGAGTACCGTCGCTGAGTCCGACACCACCGTTTTTACGACTCAAAAAACACAAGCAGCTGCATACAGAATCAGAAGCGAATAAGAATTACAGATTTCAAGATGAGCCCTTGACCCACCTTTTATCACATAAATACTGCAGTTTTGATCCACATGACAACGCCCTCCCTGCCGCACAGACTAGAATGTACTTGTGAAGTGTAAATACAGACACAGCGCCCTCTAGTGTCGCTATAATTAACACCATGATGTCATCGCACAGGATTCGTTTACACCAAGACCACTCAGTTTGTTAAAAATAAACAAAGGAAGAAGATAAAAAGCCAGAGGCATTGAAAAGAGTGAGAATACTGATAAAAACTGCCATAAATGTGCAACAGGAAACTCAGACACAATCTATACTGTAACTGAATTGAGGGGTTAGCATGTTTGTAAAAGTGAGGAAAAGACAGCAGTGAGCCGCACATCTCTGAAAATTATATTGTGTCTGCAGGGCTCTCGGATCAGGACACGGGCCTTTGGAAGCCAACACACACACGGGGAACAAAGAACTGCTTTGTTTAACTAGTTTGAGTCCTATGCCTTCAACCTGTGTCTTTTGCAGGAAGTCCATCTCCGGAACCAGTGGGACGTGACTCTCTTCTCTCAAGAATAGAGGAAGGGTGAGCTCTACTGGAGCGTACGTAGCATCCACTCTGCAGGCGTGGGAATAGTTTTTGGGGGCCTAAGGTAAGGCCTTTTATTGTTCGTGCCGGCCAGGTTTTAGGGGCGGACGTCACGTGGAGAAGTGTGCACATACTCGTTCTGCGCATCTGTTCACTCGTTCTCATGTGATGGGGTTGCTTGTGCCTTGTCCAGTGTGGGCCTAAAAACTTTAAATAAAAGCGTTAAGTGCAGCACATACAAACAATTATAAGGCTACGGCATTTAACAAGACTTAGTAATAGGAGCATTTGCACCAGAAACCTAAAATACATTAAAACAAACATTCTCAACTTACCACTGAGGCCAAACTGTAATATAAAATGCTGTCCGTTAAATATTCGTTCACTAACAGTAAAGCTGTTCTAGTAAATGACTTAGTATTAAATTACAAGTCTAATCTATTCTTTCTTACCGAAACCTGGCTCAGTGAGTCCGATACGATTCCGCTAATAGAAGCTGTCTGGACGGATATGATTATTTCTATAAACCTCGTTCTGTACGTTATGAAGGTGGAGTCGGCGTTCTTTTCAATAATACATTATAAATAACACCAAGAAATTGTGATAACTTTACCTCATTTGAAGTTCTACAGCTAGATTTCAAGTCAAAACTTAGTATAATTATATTACTTATATACTGTCCACCTGGACCGTATTCCCCTTTTCTCAAGGAATTTAGTAACTTCATAACTGATTTAGTCATTAATCATGACAAAATTATCCTGATGGGTGATTTCAATTTTCAAACAGACGTGTCGTCGGATACTCTCGCCAATAGTTTTATGTCTTTGTTAAACTCCCTTGGTTTTACTCAAGTTGTTAACAGTCCCACTGTCACATCCCACGGGGTCACTGCCCCTCCTGGTCAGAGGCGGCGCCACTCAGTGCCGCTAGTTAACGCTTACCTATCACCTCACAGTCTCGTAGGACATGGAGGTATAAAAGGAGCCAGCGGAGCAGAACTAGTCGCGGATTCTTAATCAGCAGTTCTCTTGTGCTTCCTTGGCGATTGGTAGTCTCTTGTTCCCTCAGTCTGTTTCCTAGGTGTGCATGTTCCAGTCCCGAGTGCCCGTCCCGTCAGTTCCTGCCTCTTGTTCTTCAGTCCTGGTCCATCGTTCCTGTCCGGTATTTCGTCACGTCTCAGGGTTTCGGTCATACTCACAGATTAGCGTTTCACTGTTCACCATAGTTCCAACACCGTGTGTGTTTCCTGGTCTCGTGTTTCTTGTTTCACTTCCACCGAGTGTCTTACAATACTCACCGTACACTTCTAACCTCACACTGCACGTGAAGTCATTATATATTTCGTCTGTGTTTGGACGTAATAGCAACGCGCGTCCGTGTCGGACTCCCGTCCGGACGCTACACCCACTCATTCCCGTAACCATACGCTCAATCTCATCATAACTTGCGGCATAGATGTTCATCATGTTAATATTATTCCTTTAAACAAGGTTATTTCTGATCATTACTTATTAACCTTTGATCTATACCTGCCGGTGCTGTCCAACCACAGTAAGACCACAATCATGCGGCACATTGATGAAAATACTATTGCTACAATTGTTGATTATATTAGAAGCTCAGTTTTTGGAATGAGCGTAGATATTGATCAAATGGCCCTGGTCTGTAATTTGGCGATAAAATTCGCTCTAGACTCTGTGGTTTCACCAAAAACTAAACTTATTTGAACTGTAAGAACCTTGCCGTGGTTTAACGAATCAACTCGTGCAATGAAGTTAGAATGTCGTAAAGTGGCATTCAACTAAACTAAACGTTTATTATGTAGCCTGGTCCGATTGTCTAAAAAAATTTTAAAAAAGCACTTTTTCATGCCAGATCCGAATACTACCCAAAGTTAATTAATGAGGATCAGAACCCTCGCTTCCTGTTTAATACCATTGCTTACTTAACTGGTAAACACAAAGATAAATAATGCAATTCTGCTACCATTACTAATGATGAATTTATGTCATTTTTCAGTAATTAATTAGAAAATATCCGCAAATCCATAGTGCCCTCTAGTTCGGTCTTTCCTAGCATAAGCGCTTCTGACAATGATAATATTAGTTGTCTGCGCCATCTCAGTAGCTTCGACGTAATAACTGAAGAGGAAATTATCTTGCTAATTCACACTAAGAAAAGTACTACCTGTCCTTTAGACCCAATCCCCACTAAATTACTGAATGCCGCAGTTCCTGTGCTTGCAGAACCTATTGTGAATATTGTTAATACGTCGTTACTAAATGGCTGTGTTCCAAAAGCTTTTAAAATTGCCATTATTAGACCCCTACTAAAGAAATTGGATCTAGATTGTAATACCCCATGTAATTACAGACCCATCTCCAATCTACCGTTTTTATCCAAAATTCTAGAAAAAATCTTAGCTTCCAAAATTGTAAAATATCTTAATCATCAGAATATATTTGAAAAATTTCAGTCTGGTTTCCACATTGGTCACAGCACTGAAACGGCGTTCACATGTGTTGTTAATGATATCCTAATTTTTTCTGCTGCTCACATCTCTATTCTTATGTTACTGGACTTGAGTGCTGCATTCGATACTGTAGACCATAGTATCCTACTGAGTAGATTTGAAAACCTGGTTTGACTAAGAGGTACCGTTTCGAAGTGGTTTGAATCGTATTTAGCTAACCGTGAACAATTTGTATTGAAATCTGATGACTGCACCCCGTCCATTTCAACTACAGTTCAGTATGGTGTGCCACAGGGCTCTGTGTTGGGTCCATTACTGTTCTCACTCTATATGTTACAATTGGGTGACATTATTTGCAAACAAAATGTGAATTTCCATTAGTATGCCAATGACACTCAGCTATATGTTTCGTTCAAGCCTGATGATCCATCACATGTGGTGTCTTTAGCTAATTGTTTTACCAGTATAAAATTATGGATGAGTAAAAATTTTTTATCTCTAAATGCCAGTAAAACAGAGGTACTTGTGGTGGGTAGTGATGCCAAAACTCTCGACATACATCAGTCTTTACATCAAATGGTATTAGCTTCAAGCGTACAGATTGTGTCAAGAATTTAGATATCTTGCTCGATGGAAAGCTGTCGTTTTTATCTCATGTAAATGCTTTGACTAAGTTGTACTTCCTTCAGTTAAGAAACATAGCTAAATTGCAACGATTCCTATGTAGGGATGCTGAGAAACTGGTTCTTGCTTTTGTTTCAAGCAGGCTAGACTACTGTAATGCTTTATTGTTAGGTTGTCCATACCAGACTGTATCCAGGCTACAGTTGGTACAAAATGCTGCTGCGAGAATTGTCACTAGAACTAGGAAGTATGACCATATAACACACACACACACACACACACTTTCTGAACCGCTAGTCCCATACGGGGTCACGGGGAGCCGGAGCCTACCCAGTAACACAGGGCATAAGGGGACACACCCAGGACAGGACGCCAGTCCGCCGCAAGGCACCCCAAGCGGGACTCGAACCCCAGACCCACCAGAGAACAGGACTGCGCCACTGCACCACTGCACCACCGCGCCCCCCTGACCATATAACACCGGTACTTAAATCAACGCATTGGCTCCCGGTCACATTTAGAGTTGATGATAAAATTCTACTTTTGACCTATAAGGCAGTACATGGCATTGCTCCGGCTTACCTTTGTGAGATTATTGACTCTTATATCCTAGGACGATATCTTCGTTCATTAGATGCAGGTTACCTTAAAGTACCTGCGATCAATAAGACCTCAGTAGGAGGTCGTGCCTTTAGTTATAGAGTACCTAAACTGTGGAATAGTCTACCAGCTACTGTCAGAAATGTCCCGTCCATTTCTGTTTTCAAATCCCGACCAAAGACTTACATGTTCACTCAGGCATTCCACCTCAAAATGTAATTCTACTTGCCTTGGTTGTTTTCTACCACCATTATATAAATGCATAATTAATTAACTTAAGTAACACAAGACTAACTCTGTTCTTTCTTCTTGTTGAGCATTGCCTCGCTACATAAGACTTGAGGAGGCTGGCCGGCGGTGACAGATGAATCCCATGCTGCTGAGCTGGGGATCGATCCAAGATACCATTTAGCAGCAATATCATTAATACTTGTTAAACTGGCTTACAGTTGTTACTTAATCTAGAAGCCCAGGAGGGGTGGGCAACCACTGGCCTGTGGACCCCCAGAGGTTTTTTTCTCCCTCAATTTTCAGTTGGCAGTTTTTGTTCCTTTCCCTGGTAGCCAGTAGGCATTATAGCTCTATAAAACTACTTTATTATGGTAGTCATTAGTCGACTGTTTTCTTTGAATCTTTTTTTCTTGTGTTATGCCTGTGTTAAAGCGCTCTGTGTCACTGCGTGAGAAGAGTGCACTATAAAAATAAATTGAATCTTCACTCCGGTGGAGGTCAAGTCCCGCATTACTCTGTTTGATGAGTTGGTCCCTCATTGTGTAACCGATAGACATCTAATAATGGGAGGAAACTTCAACATCTTTCTTGAGGGCAAGGATGATGCCAGTATTAAACATTTTAAAAGTTTCATTAGCAGTTTTAAACTTGCTGATGGTTTTCGAAAATGCAACCCCAACAATCCAGGCATTATCTGGCGCAAGAGCTGCGGTACCTTTAGTCGTTTAGATTACATTTTAGCATCACCCTCCATTACTTCTAAGAAGGTTCTCTTGACTGCCCACTGGCCTACGGACTATGTGATGGTCGAGGCCACGTTTTCCATTGTGGCCTTGACCCATGACTGTGGCAACTGGAAGTTGAATATCGAAGTCCTCCAAGAAAAGCAGTATAGTGACCTTTTTTACGATAATTTTTCGTTGTGGCAGGATTCCATGGATTTTTACCCCTTGGCAGCTGATTGATGGGATGGGGTCAAGGCGAAGGCCAAGTCGCTCACCATCAACTATTGTATCCGACGTGCCGCTTTGCAACATCAGGATATCAGCTCGCTCAAGGAGGAACTCCAGAGGATTTATTCTTGCCACAATAACGGAGGGACCTTTGATTATTATAGGGTTGTGGAGATAAAAGCTACTTTGAGGTGGCTGCATGAGCAGTAGGCCAAAGCATTTCTGTTTGGTGCCAGAGGTAAGGAGGTAGAGGAGAATGAGAAGTGTACCTCCTACTTTTTAAACAAGGTGAAGGACTTGAAAAGTAAGAGAGAATTTACCTCTCTGCAGAACCAGCAGGGTGAGTCCTTCATCGACACTATCCAGATGTTGGAGGTTACATATTGTTTTTATAGAAATCTTTTTGAAGTTAGGGAAACAGACCCAGTAACAGAAAGAAGTTTTTTTAGAAAATTTTATGTTGTGGGTCCCCAAGAATGCCCTTGGCAGCTTAGACAGCCCCTCACTTTGCTCGAGCTGTCAGAGGTGCTTGGTAAGATGAATGGGCACAAGGATCCCAGCCTCGACGGTTTACCAGTGGAATTTTATTCCACGTTTTGGAACATCTTGGGGCTGGCTTTTTTTGTGTGTTGTCGAGGAGGTGCTGGGCAGGGGCATGCTTAACAAGGGCGCGAGGACAGGGGTGCTCTTCTTGTACAAGAAAGGCGATAAAGCTGATCTTGCCAGCTAGAGACTCCTTATGATGCTTTGCATTGATGTAAAGATCACTGCGAAAGTCTTGACTGAGTGCCTGAAGAAAGTAATGGCCGACCTGATCCATCATGAGCAGACGTGCGGAGGGCCCGGGCGCTCTATGTTCTAGGATTTGCACCTGATCCGGGATGCGATCGCCTGGGCGGAGGGTTCTCCTTGCGCTGCTCAGTTTGAACCAGGAGAAGGCGTTTGACTAAGTGGATCATAGTCGATTACACTATTTAACACCCTGAGCAGATTAGGCTTTGGCCCTATTTTCTTGAGGTGAGTGCGCGTGCATTACACCGAGGTAGGTATCCGAGTTAGCATCAACAGCTCCCTCGCGGGGTGGGTGCCCCATCTGAGTGGAGTGAAGCAGAGTTGTCCGCTCTCCCTGCTCCTTTAAGTTTTTTACATCGAGCTGCTGGCAGCTGCCCATTCGTGCCCACTCAGGTATCGATGGCCTGCTCCTCTCGAGGGGTTGCAGTGAGACGGTGAAGCTGGCCCAGTACTCGGACAACACTATGTTGTTCCTGTGCTTGGATCAGTTGCTCGGTCAGGCACTTGGCCTGGTTTGGGCGTTCAGGTGTGCCTCAGGCTCAATGCTGAATAGTCTCTTCTCAAGTTCTTCGGCAGCTGAAAAAAACAGAGAGGACTGCATCAATGGTTTATTCTGATGCAACAGTCGTCTCAAAGTGTTAGGGGTCAACTTTTTTTTGGAAGGTGCCACCAGAGCCAATTTGGAAGAACGCTTTCTCAAAGCCAGATGGAAAATAAATTTGTGGAGGGCAAGGTTCCTCTCCTTAATAGGGAGAACATTGGCGCTGAAAGTGGACATCCTCCTTACATTGCTCTACCTTGTGCAGGTGTACCCCTTGTCCCGCACGATGAGGAAAGGCCTTACAGAGGATGTTTTCAATCTCGTCTGGGGGGACAGGTATGAGTACATGAGGAGGGAGGTCACGTACCTTCCGAAGCAGGAGGATGGATGGATGGATGGATGGATGGATGGATGGATGTGCCCTACATTCCTCTTAAACTGGATTGTCTCTTCCTCTTCCAGTTATGCAACCAACTGGCAGTTCTGATTGAGCGTCCCCAGCAGTACTTTGTGCGCCTTTGGTTGGCCCTTCCGATGCACCAGTTGGTGAAGTCCTGATCCAACAGTAGGCCGAATGCCAAGACACAGCCTGCATATTACAGCCACTCAGTAAAGTGAAGTAAGACCACGGTGGCTGGAGTTGAGGCAGAGACCCTCCTTAAGCACAGGGCCTTGTATAAGACCATGGTCGAGAGGAGAGGAACTTGAGTTCTTCTGGGTCACTGAGGTAGTTGGTTAGCTCCACAGTGGCAAAGCACCGGGGGTGGATGAGATTCGCCCAGAAATGCTTAAGGTCCTGGATGTTGCAGGGCTGTCATGTTTGACACACCTCTGCAATGTTGCATGGACCTCGGGGACAGTGCCCTTGGATTGGCAAACTGGGGTGGTGGTCCCTATCTTTAAGAAAGGGGACCGGAGAGTGTGTGCTAACTATCGGGGCATCACACTTCTCAGCCTCCCTGAAAAGTCTATGCCGGGGTGCTGGAGAAGAGGCTCCGGCCGATAGTTGAACCTCAGATTGAAGAGGAACAATGTGGATTCAGCCCTGGCTGTGGAACAGTGGACCAGTTTTTTACCCTCTCACAGATATTAAAGGGGCATGGGAATTTGCTAATCCAGTCTACATGTGTTTTGTGGACTTGGAGAAGGCCTATGACCATGTTCCCCGGGAAATTCTGTGGGAGGTGCTTCGGGAGTATGGGGTACCGGGGCCACTACTGCGGGCCATTTGGTCCTTGTACATACGGAGCGAAAGCTGTGTCCGCATACTCGGCATTAAGTCAGGCCTGTTCAGTGTGGGTGTTGGACTCCGCCAAGGTTGTGCCTTGTCTCCACTCCTGGTTGTGGTTTTTATGGACAGGATATCAAGGCGCAGTCGAGGTCAGGAGGGCATTCTGTGTGGGAGTTGGAAGGTGACGTCTCTGCTTTTTGCAGATGATGTTGTCCTTCTGGCACCATCACATGGGTGCCTCCAGCATGCACTGGAACAGTTTGCAGCCGAGTGTGAAGCGGTGGGGATGAGGATCAGTACCTCAAAGTCTGAGTCCATGGTTCTCTCACGGAAAAGGATGGCATGCCCCCTCCAGGTAAGGGGAGAATTTTTGCCCCAGGTGGAGGAGTTTAAGTATCTTGTGGTCTTGTTCACAAGTGAGGGAAGAAGGGAGCATGAGATTGGCCACAGACTGGGAGCAGCGGCAGCAGTAATGCGGTCGTTGTACCGGTCTATAGTGGTGAAGGGAGAGCTGAGCCATAAGGCAATGCTCTCCATTTACCGGTCGATCTACGTCCCTACCCTCACCTATGGTCATCAACTCTGGGTGATGACCGAAAGAATAAGATCGCGGATACAAGTGGCCGAAATGAGTTTTCTCCGCAGGGTGCTGGGACTCACTCTCCGTGACAGGGTGAGGAGTTCGGACATCCAGGAGGAGCTCAGAGTAGAGCCGCTACTCCTTCACGTTGAGAGGAGCCAGTTGAGGTGGTTTGGGCATCTGATAAGGATGCCCCCTGGACGCCTCCCTTTGGAGGTATACCAGGCACAGCCAACTGAGACGAGGCCCCGAGGTCAGCCCAGGATCCGCTGGAGGGATTATATCTCACAGATGACCTGGGAATGGCTGGGCATCACCCCGGTTGAGCTGGAGGAAGTTGCGGGGGACAGGGGCGGCTGGGCCTATCTGCTCTCCCTGCTGCCACCGCGACCCCTTTAGGACAAGTGGGACGGAAGATGGATGAAGATGGATGGATTTTTATTATTCACCTACTCCACTAAAATGTTAACAGGGGACACGCGTTGTGAAAAGGGAAACACCAAAGAACGGTAGGTAAGGTGTATGGTAACACCCTGGGAATAGGCCAGGGGACTGCCCCTCTTGAGCGGTGTATGTTAACGGTTAAGTTCCTTTTAATTATTTGTGGTTTTAAGCCTTGGGGTATGGTTTCCGTGTTTTAAAGGTTCTGTCATGTGGTCTTTATATCTGTTAGTCTTTTTGATTTGTATCGTTTTATTTTGGATTTTATTATTGACATGGCAGCTTTTAGGATTTATTTATTTATTGAATCAAGATTTTAATCATCGGAAATGATGAATGGAGAAATTTTTACCTGTTGAGTTGGACAGTGTGTGGAACCAGACACCCTTGGTGGGCTGGTGATCCATTCTGATCCGTAGAACAAGAAAAAGAAAAGAAAAAAGAACAAAGCGCCAAGAATATTATTTCCCTCTGTACCAGTGTTCTAATAAAATGTTCATTTGAACGCTGCCTGTGTGTCCTTCTTCGCCCCATCCAAACCTATGGTTCTGCGCACCAAAATATATAATAAACAATGTATATAATAAATAATAAATCTTGGTGAGTTAATAAATACTGTTTTAGGTATTTTGAGGGGGTGCAGTGGGTTTGACCAGGTCCTGCTTTCTGGTGGGTCTAGGGTTCGAGTCCTGCTTGGGGTGCCTTGCAACGGACTGGTGTCCCCTCCTGGGTGTGTCCCCTCCCCCTCCAGCCTTACACCCTGTGTTGCCGGGTTAGGCTCTGGCTCCCCGTAACTCCGAATGGGACAAGCAGTTTCAGATGATGTGTGTGTGTGATTCAAAAGCAAGCATTTGTTTTCAACTCTGAGAACTTAACTTTATAGAGACTCATCAGAAATGCATTCCATATTTTGACATACTTCCACAACACTTTTTTCTACATTTTTACTGCAGTAGTACACACACACACACACACACACACACACACACACACACACACACACACACACACACACACACACTCTTTCTGAACCGCTTATCCCCTATGGGGTCACAGGGAACCGGAGCCTACCCGGTAACACAGGGCGTAAGGCCTGAGGGGGAGGGGACACACCCAGGATGGGATGCCAGTCCGTCACAAGGCACCCCAAGCGGGACTCGAACCCCAGACCCACTAGAGAGGAGGACTGTGGCTCAACCCACTGCACCACTGCACCCCCTACTGCAGTAGTATTTCACTGGAATAGAGAATATTGTTCAGCAGAAGGGCTCCATTCAGGACTTGAACAAAGAGCCACTAGGATGTGTTCAGTTCTAGATTTCAAGGCTTTTTGTTGTAATAAATATTTGTCAGAAATAAACTCAGGGTGTGGGTGACCTTGTTCTTTGTCTTTCACTAAAAATTACATCTGCTACTGCAGCACAGGGGCAAAAATAGTGCTGCTGTCTCACAGCACCTGGGTGGTGTAAAAGGATGTGGGTTTGATCTCTGCTAAGTCTGTGTGGCCAGCAGGTAGAACTTCTGCTTCACAGCACCTGGACTGTAAAACTGGATGCAGGTTTGATTAACAAAGTCTTGGAGTTTGCATACCCTTCCCATGTTTGTGTGGGTTTCCTCTAGGTGCTCTGGTTTCCTCCCACAGTTCAAAGATGTGTTTCAGGTGAATTGGTGACTCTAAACTGTCATTAATGTGTATGTCACTGCCTTATGTCTTCTGAAAGGTCTTTCTTCTCATCTCTGCTTAACAGGCTGAGGTGAATCATTTGCACACACACACTTTCTGAACAGCTCATCCCATACAGGGTCACAGGGAACTGGAGCCTAACCCAGCAATACAGGGCGTAAGGCTGGAGGGGGAGGGGACACACCCAGGACAGGACACCAGTCTGTCACAAGGTACCCCAAGCAGGACTCAAACCCCAGACCCACCGGAGAACAGGACCCGGTCCAACCCACTACGCCACCGCACCCCCCAGGTGAGCCATTTCATCCAGTGCAAATCCTTCTGCATTTAATAATTTAATCCTACTGCAAGTCTATCCATTGTTGATTTGTTTAGCAATTTATGATGATCTGATAAGGAATCTGGGAAAAGAAACAATTGGATTTTAAAGAGAAGCAACACAATATAAGTTTAGTAACAGTACCAATAATAAGCAGTTATTTGTTCATATTGAATGTTTAAAGACATTTTTGCAGAGCCAACATCAATTCATATCAACTAGAAACAAAATTTAGTCAATGAATAATTTATTTTAATAATTTTATATAATTTGTATCACTTGTGCCTCATCAGTTTCACTTTCTTCTGATTGCTGCAGTGGGTATTCTTGTTTTAACAGGAAAATGCTGAATTTTTTTTAATTGTAACAATTTTGAAAATGTAAAAAGAAATTGATCCAGCGTAGTATACTGATAATAGATAAAATATTCAGCGATATATTGGAGAATAGATAGGCACAAACATATCAAAACAAACCTTATCCTGGTTTAAAGGACATAAAAAAGGGAAAAATATTATTATGTAATCGTCTGTCGTGATGTTAATATTATTGCAACAGCGCTGAGGGAAGTCATTCCAGCGTCGTGTAAATAGTTGATGTTAGCGTTCATGTGTGTACATAGTTGTGTGTGTGTTGTGCTGATTGGTTGTCGTTCTATTTATGTTCAGTTTTGGAGAGGGGAATTCTGGGGAGTTCTAGGGGTAGCCCCTTAACCATGGGGCACAGTAGTGGGGCTGGGAGTGATGCAGTGTTCTGCAGTTCTTGTACTGTTTGAAGTGTTTTTGTTAAGACTCTTAATGAAAACTATGTGTCTTTCTAATAAAGAGCATGTTTGTTTTTGCCCTGACTCCTGAGCCAGTTTCTAGTAGTTTCATAGGAAGGTGCTACATTATGTTTGCACAAGTTGTTAAAGTTGTCTTATCTGATGAACTGCAGTTTTTCTTTGGACAGAACCTTAGTTTGTAAAGTGTTACACTTTCTCCAACTTGTAAGAACACTGATATTATTCCAGCTACACTCCCAGCTATCATATGACTCCTAGTCATATCTCTCACACACACTTTCTGAACCACTTGTCCCATTCAGGGTCGCAGGGAGCCAGAGTCAAACCTGGCAACACAGGGTGTAAGGCTGGAGGGGAAGGGGATACACCCAGGACAGGACACTAGTCTGTCACTCTGTCACAAGGCACCCCAAGCAGGACTCAAACTCCAGACCCAGCGGAGAGCAGGACCCGGTCCAACCCACTGTGCCACCACGCCCCCCTCTATTTGTTCACTTATTTACTTACATTGAATATTCTCACATATCTAGCAAGGAAGTGTATTTCACTGGTCCACACCACTGATGGATCTCTACTGATTTTCATCAAACTGGTATCAAAACTCCACCAGTCAGGAATCTCACTGATGTGCATAATTAAGAAAAGTGTGAAATTGGAGGTGTGGAAATATGTTCTTTTGCTTTGGCAATTAAATTTATTATTTATATTGTTTGACAAACACCACATCTTGGATTAAAGGCATAGACCTGGTGAAATGGTATTAGGAAGAAATGAGCACCAGAGGCAGATCTGGCAGTTACTTTAAAACAAACTTAAAAAGGGAAGCTGAGGCCAGGTGTGTCCTTAACAGTTGGTGTAGCTTGTTTACAGAAAAATGGGGTTTTATCTTTAGGTTCCTTTATTTGACTGAGCCAACATTTACATTTATTAATTTAGCAGATGCTTTTGTCCAAAGCGACGTGCATTACATAAATTGACAAATCCTGATACCCTCCCACCAATTTTTTTTTTTTAGTATATATCATAAGATACACAAACAATCATACAGTGCTGGAGTAGCAGCTGAATAAAGGCTTATCTAGGGATGCTCATGAAGTTACGGTGTATAAACATTTACACTGTACATGACGTAGAGAAATCTTGGGCGAAATGGGTCCAGAAAAGGTGAGTTTTCCAACCCTTCTTGAATGTAGACAGAGTTTCATCAGTTCTGAGTGACAGGGGAAGGTCATTCCACCACAACAGAGCCAGAACCGAGAACCTCCGTGCTTTACCTTTCATGGACGGGGACCACCAAGCGAGCAGAAGTAGACGAGCGAAGGGGTCTGGCTGGAGTGTAGCGGTTGATCAAGTCCTGTAAATAGCTGGGAGTAGTTCTATTGATGCATTTGCAGACAATAACCAGGGTCTTGAATTTGATTTGGGCAGCTATAGGAAGCCAGTGCAGAGAAATAAGTAGAGGAGATACGTGGGAACGCTTTGGAAAATCAAACACAACTTGTGCAGCAGCATTCTGTAATAGCTGCAGAGGTTTGATGGCAGTAGCAGGAAGGCCACACAGGACAGAGCTGCAGTAGTCCAGACAGGAAGTCACCATGGCCTGGACAAGTACACACACACACACACACTTTCTGAACCGCTAGTCCCATACGGGGTCACGGGGAACCGGAGCCTACCCGGTAACACAGGGCGTAAGGCCGGAGGGAGGGGAGTCCAGTCCAGTCCAGTCCAGTCCAGTCCAGTCCGTCACAAGGCACCCCAAGCGGGACTCGAACCCCAGACCCACTGAAGAGCAGGACCCGGGGCCTGGACAAGTAGTTGGGTAGAATCAATTATGAGGTGGGGATCGACCCTATGAATACTATGCAGGATATATCTGCAGGACCGGGTTGTGGCTTCGATGTGCCGAGAGAAAGACAGACTTGTGTCAGTTGTTACTTCCAGACTCTTAGCTAAAGAGGTAGGTGAGATGAGTGAGTTGTCCAGTTTGATCGATAGATCATGACAGGAGGACAGGCCAGCTGGGAGATAAAGAATCTCTGTTTTGGAGAGGTTGAGTTGGAGGTGGTGATCAGACATCCACGAAGAGATGTCCAACAGGCAGGCAGCAATGCATGCGGAAATGTCTGATGCCCCAGGTGGAAAGGAGAGGAAGAGCTGGGTGTCATCAGCATAGCAGTGGTATTTGAATCCATGGGAGGCAATGACCGGACTAGGGGAGGAGGTGTAGATCGAGAAAAAAAGAGGACCCAATACCGTGCTCTGTGTGACACTGGTTGAGAGAGGCAGAGGAGAAGAACGAGAGCTCCGCCAGACCACTTGATAGGATCTGTCAGATAGGTAGGACTCACCATCTTAGTGCCGCACCTTTGATCCCAAGCTGATTAAGAGAGGAGAGTACAATCCGGTGGTTAACTGTGTCGAATGCTGCAGACAGATCAAGGAGGATGAGGACCGAGAAGAGGGAGGCGGCTCTAGTGGCTTGGAGAGCATCAGACACCGCCAGGAGGGTTGTCTCAGTGTAGTGACTAACTTTGAAACCAGACTGATAACCATTGAGGAGATGGTTCCGGGTGAGGAAATCAGACAGTTGATCACAGGCCACCCACTCTAAGGTTTTAGAAAGGAAGGAGAGGAGAGAGACCTGTCTGTAATTTTCAACCAGACTGGGATCCAGGGAGGGTTTTCTTAACAGAGGTGAAATGAGAGTAGTTTTGAAGACAGCTGGGAAACAGCCAGAGGAGAGCGAGGAGTTGATGATCTTAGAGATGAAGGTGGAAAGTTGCAGGGAAATATTCTGTAAGAGTAACAATGGGGTCGGATCAAGCGAGCAGGTGGTGGCTCTGCGCCATATCAGGAGTTTAGAGATTTCTGATTTGGAGAGCGGCTTAAATTTGGAGAGGATAGCTTTGCAGGGGAGGTCCAGCGCAAACCGGGCAGGTTGATGCTGAGAACTTGTCAGTGATTGCTTTGACTTTGTCTTTGAAAAACAAAACAAAGTCATCAGCAATGAGAGAAGAAGGAGGAGGAGGTGGCGGCGGGGCACAGAACAGATGAGAAGGTGGCAAAGAGTCTGTGTGGTTTTTTAGATGCAGACTGTATTTTGTTGTGGAAGAAGGAGGTTTTAACTGAAGAGACAGCAAAGTGAAAAGCAGCTAAGAGTGACTGGTAGGCATCCAGGTGCAATGGAGTTTTGGTGTTATGGTGTCACACCGGAAGGAAGCTGTCGGACCCAAGTGCAGAGCAACAGAGTTGAATAGGAGAATCCAGGAACCGTAGTCAAAAACCAAGCAAAGGGTCACCGATGTACAAATGTGATCAAGAGGACAATCCAAAAGCCGTAATCTGGGAAACAGGCAGAAGATCGTGGAAACCATCGAGTCAAGAAAAGGATGGGAGAGGAAACGGGAGAACAGGGTAAAAGACAGGTGGAATGGGAAAGGTATGCGAGGTAAGGAGCAGGGATGAAGCAAGGTTCCACGTCTGTGTGTGCGTGTGCTCCGAGCCGCCCTTTTATGCACCCATCCCCTGTTCTGTCGCAGGTGATCCTCATTGTGCTGAGGGGGGCATGGCATTTGGATTCATGCCATCTTTGCTCTGCAGCCTGCAGTTTGGTCCTCTTAGCACGTAACGTATCAGACAGCCATGGGGTAGCAATGGGGTGTGCTGGTCTAGAAGAAAGAGGACAGAGAGAGTCAAGGGAGGAAGATAGGGCAGAGAGTAAATGTTAGTGGTATCATCTGTTGATAGATCTGAGAATTGTGCAGCAGAAGGGAGAGCAGACAGAGTACCAGAGACAAAGCAGGAAGGTGAGAGAGATTTTAAATTGAGGTGAAAGGTGACGAGTGCAGAAAGAGACAAGGAATTAATGGTGAGGCAGGGTTGAAAGGAAATGAAGAACTGGTCAGAGACATGCAGCGGAGTGACAGAGAGGACAGGACAGCCACAGTTGAGGGAAAATACAAGGTCAAGACAGTTGCCCGCTTTGTGAGCAGCAGGGGATTGGGACAGGGAGAGATCAAAGGACTGTAGGAGCAACAGAAGGCCGCTTGCATGAATGTCATCAACATACAGGTTGAAGTCACCCAGGAGAATCAACGGAGCGTTGTCCCCTGGCAGAGAACTCAACAAGATGTCAAAGTCATCCAAAAAGCAGCCGAGAAGGCCAGGAGAGTGATTGAGGCAGTGATAGAGACAGCATGCCATTCAAATTAGGACAGGTCATGCAGGTGAAGAGGAAGAATAGAGTATTCCCACCGGGGAAAGATGAGCAGGCCTGTGCCTCCACCTCTGCTGGTGGAACAAGAGGCATGAGGCAAGGAGTAGTTAGTGGAGAGTGCTACAGGTCTGGCCGAGTTGTCTGGGGTGATCCAGGTTTCAGTTAGGGCCAGGAAGTCCAGTGCGAGATGGGAGGTGTAGGCTGGTATGAATTCAGCCTTTCTCAAAGTAGACTGTCAGTTCCAGAGTCCCATGGAGAAATTAAAGCAAGAGAAAGGGTTTGACTCCACGGCTCGCTTACCGTAGAAAACTTTGATGGTCGACATGTTGGACGCATGATCTCTTGCGGACAACTGTACCGGTGGCCTTCCTCGAGAGACTCCCGCAGGTAGATTCGCTTGTGTTTATACCCCAAGTCGTCGCACCAGGAGGCAGTCACAACTGTTAATGCTATGGATCACCAGCCGCTATTTAAACCAGGCTAATGCCTATCACCTGAGATTCCTAATCGAAACAAACAACCAAACAGAAGCATATAATCGATCCACGGAGTCATGCCCACTCCCTGCTACAGGACACAAAAATGTTCCGGAGAACGTGCGCCAACGCACCGCAGTACTTCTTTAGCTGTGAAGTTTGTGTTCATTTCAATTTTGTTTTCACTATAATTTACTTTGAATTATGAACACAATTCAACTCACTAACATTTCTATAAGTGAGTTATGTTTTGCATTTGGTTTTTAGACAAGCTCACCATTCTAGGTTGCCCATGACTTGTTAGAAAGGTGCTTTATATCAGCAGAAAAAGTAGTTATATGTGTAAGTTAACCTACTGTTGAGCTTTTATACCTGTGGCAGTAAGATTCTATTCATTGTTCCATGTTTTCCAAAGTGGGAAGAAACCCAAAATATCGGGATCATACACACTCAGCACAGAGAAGCTTTATCTTGTTACTGTAATGTCACACTGCATGGCTGGAGTGTGTTGGTCATGTCGATTTTAGAAAGAACATCATAATAACAGCAGGGCTGAAAGTGAGAGTGCCATAGGGAAATTACCATGGTGATTAATTTACAACAAAAAAATGTGCTGAGATCAAGAAGAGCTGCTGACCCTCCAGAAATACACCCCTGTTGTTCAAAATATACAAAAAAAAAGACTTTAAATCTTCACTTGTTCAACCAGCACTGAAATGAAAGTATAGTAGATGTTTAGTAGAGGTGCCTTTGGCAGTAATTTCTTCCTTGAGTGTAATTCCCTAAGTTTAGATCAGGTTTGAATCCCTATTCCTCCCTATACCCTTAAGCAAGATACTTACACTGAAGTGAAACAGTAAAATGACCCTGCTCTATAAATGGGTAAATTACTGTAAGTAGAGCAGTAAACAAACCCAAGGTCGTAAGATGATTTAAACAAAGGAAAGTGAAAATTTTGGTAGGCAAAAACTCATCCTCTGAGAAATACTTTTGAGCTGTTAGACAAGTAAGCATTTAGGAAGGCAAGATCTGACTTTCACTCACACTTTTAGGATGTTAGACAAGAAAGCATATAGCTATGCAAGAAGTCACACAAAGACTTGCTTTTGGGCAGTTAGACAAGAAACCATTTTGGTAGGCAAGAACTTATATTGAAAGACTTGATTTTGGAGAGTTAGACAAGTAAGTATTTAGGTAGGCAAAAACTCATAGTGAAAGATTCACTCTTGGGCAGTTAGACAAGAAAGTATTTCCATAAGCAAGAACTCACTTTGACAGACCTGCTTTTGGGCAGTTAGACAACTAAGTATTTAGTGATGAGAGAAGTCACTTTAGCAAACATGTTTTTGGCCAGTTTGACATGCAAGCATTTCGGCTGGCAAGAACTCACTTTGACAGACTTGTGTTTGAACAGTTAGACAAGTAAGCATTCAGTCGACAAGAACTCATATTGATAGACTCACTCTTGGGCAGTTAGACAAGAAAGCATTTACGTAAGCAAGAACTTACTTTGACAGACTCGCTTGTGAACAGTTAGACAAGTAAGCATTTCGGCTGGCAAGAACTGACATTGAAAGACTTGTTTTTGGGCAGTTATATAAGTAAGTATTTGGTAGAGAACAACTCATATTGAAAAACTCACTCTTGGGCAGTTAGACATTAAAGCATTTAGGTACCAAGAACGCACATTGAAACTCGCTTTTAGGCAGTTAGACAAGCAACCATGTAGGTACACAAGCGCTCACAGTGAAAGACTCGCTTTTGGGCAGTTAGACAAATAAGCATTTCGGGAGGCAGCAGCTCATCTTGGCAGACACGCTTTTGAGCAGTCAGACAAGTAACCAATCCAGTAGGCAATAACTCACTTTGACAGATTTGCTCTTGGGCAGTTGGACAAGTTAGAATTTAGGTTTACAAGAACTGCAAGAAGCACCATATCAGTACTGACTGTCACCAGGACACCCGTTCACCATCATGCACCCAAGTACCGAAACTCCTGACTCAAGCAGTCCAGCAACCTCAGTCTCCTAGATGCAAAGATTACAGACATGTGCCACCAAGTCCAAATGGAGGATTGTGTGTTGCTCGGCTACTCGTGTACTTTTTCGTATTAAATAAATAAATTGATAGAGGAAGGAAAAACACAGGGCTGGTTTTGCAACAGCACACCAGCACCCACCCCTTTGCAGAGTGTAGTCAGCAGGAATTGAACCTGTATATGGAACCACAATGGATTTCTAGTCCATTGTCTTAACCACAACTACCAGAAAAGCAGGACACTCCCCCCCTTGTGGCCCAAGCTGGTAGACTTGCTCAAGGGTGCTACAGGGAACCAACTGAAGAGCTGTCAGAAGTGGGATTCAAACCCACACCTCTAATGAAGACTGCAATCTGAACACAGAGCCTTAGACTGCTCAGCTATCCTGACACAGCACCCCCATATTTGTCACGTGAGTTGGGGAAGCTGATGCGCTGTCAGGGAATGCTTTCCAGTAGCACAGAGAAAGAGAAGAGCCATACACAGTTGCCTTCTTGTTAGTATAGTGGGGAGTCTTCCTGCCAGTTATACAGAAAACTGGGGTTTGATTTTCTGACCCGGAGCTTGTGAGTCTTTTTTTTTTTTTATTTTCAAACTTTATTTAATAAAGTTATCAATAATACACAACCAGAACAACACATTAAAATCCACAATCCAACAAACCCAATAACATTTTCCTACAGTTGGTCAACAAAGTTGCTAAGCAACCATTACATAAAACACATTGTCAAGACAAAGTCTTTCCCATAACAATCCCTTTCTGGCATCAAAAAATATAACTGACCCATGTCTTTCCCACACCAACATACCCAGAAGGACTGTCCCCCAGTAGCAGCTCAACTGAAGTCATCATCATAATACATGCTTCCTTCAAAACACATAAAATACTTCTAAATTACAACATAAAACTTGGTCATACCCCTAAAACCAGACAAATAAATACAAAACAAACATACACATGAATAATCATCAATATAAAACTCAGTGCACAGAAACACATGATAAAACAAAGCCATTAAAATCTATAAATAACACTTTTACAAATAAAACTCACATAAGTCAAAAATGTTAGTTAAAAGTGCACAAACCCAAACCACTAAAATCTGTGAATAAATACTACACAAATAAAAACCACACTAACAAATATAAAAAAAAATATACAAAGGGGTAAGATACAAGAAAGTACAATATGTTTTAAAAGAATGCAGTTCCATAAAGCAAACGTCCATCCTCAGAGCTTCAGACACATTTATCCACGAGGTCTTTCCATCTGTCTTTTGCCTCGTGGTAGCCCCAGGCAATCAGATCCTGCTTTATTCCGAACTTCAGTTCAGCTCGAATCTTCAAAAAGGCACCATAAGCTCCCATTTTCAACCCTTTTCGGACAAGGTTAATGCGTGCATTCCACAATTCTTTCTTTGTCAAACTCACAATCAACCAAATCCTACCGGAGGTTGCTTTACTTGCCTTGGGGGACAGTCCCTTCATGATATTATCAAAAGTCAATGCCATCTCGCCATCTAACTCTCTGCACAAGGGCTCAACCAAAGACCAGATTGTCCCAGCATAACCGCAATCCCAAAAAACATGCTTAATCGTTTCCGCACCCAAACACTGGGGTCGCGGGCAGTCGGGACGTCCGGTCAACCCATACCTGTAAAGTTTCTCCATCACGGGTAATCTATCGTGGAGACACTGCCAGTTTAAGTCCTGCAGCCTATTGTCAAGCCCTTTTGGCTGAATTCGGGCCCAAATGTCTTCCCCAAGGCCTAACATCACTCGCGTTCCCCTCCTCTCCAACAAGGCATTATATAACACCGTGTGCTTGAGGAGGGTATTTGCGTCAGTGTCTTTCGGAATGATCTTGCTCCATTTCACCATCTGTTTGTAGTGATCCGGCAGAGACTCGGCCTTTGGTCCAGCATTGGACCGCGAATTCACCAAAAGTCGCAACGGGAAAGACAGCCAGAGGCGAATAAAATATTGGTGCAGGTACTCCAGGGGAGCTGCCAGATGGAAACACACACACTTTCAGAACCGCTCATCCCAGAGAACCAGAGCCTACCCGGCAACACAGGGCAGAAAGCCAGAGGACACACGCAGGACGGGACACCAGTCCATCGCAAGACACCCCAAGCAGGACTCGAACCCCAGACCCACCGGAGAGCAGTACTGCGGTCTAACCCACTGTGCTACCACACCCCCATGTTCAGATGGAAACAGTGCTGCACAAAAAAAAAAGGCAATCAAATTTTAGGGGGAAATCAGGAACCTCCCTTTCGCCCCCGTCCTTCCCTAGGTACATCACCTCCCTCCTCACAAACTCAGGCCTTCCACCCCATACCAAGCCGAACACATCTTTCACGAATCCTTTCCTTAAATTGCGAGGCATGGGGTAGACATGAGCTAAGTAAAGTAAGGTCGGAAGGACATCAACTTTCAAAATCAATGTTTTACCCAGGAAGGACAGGGACCTTGCCTTCCACAACCCCATCTTCCGCCTAGCTATTGCAAGACGCTCCTCCCAGTTGACCCGGGCTGCTCCTTCTGAGAGAAAACTTACACCCAGCACTCTGAGGGGGCCTCTACAAAGCGAAAGGCTGCCAAAAGTGTCTTCTCGTGCTCCCCAGAATCCAAAGTACTTTACCTCTGTCTTCCCGAGGTTGAGCGCCGAACCCGAGGCCCTACCGAACGTCTGAGTCAGGCGCAATGCTTGGGCGTGTGAGCGGTCAGAGTACACAAACAGGACTGTGTCATCTGCATATTGGGCCAACTTAACAGTCCTGCCACCACCTCATGGAATGTGCAACCCATCTATTCCCGGGTGGGCCCGAATTGCCGCCGCCAACGGCTCCACATACAAAACATAGAGGAGGGGAGACAGCGGACACCCCTGTCTAACATCACTCGTCTGGGGCAACCACTCCCCGAGAGAGCCGTTAATTATAACCTGGCTACCGACATCATTATAAAGTGTTGTGCACAATCACAATCTGCCCAAAACATTGAACATAAAGGTATGGTCCACACGATCAAACGCCTTCTCCTGGTCCAGACTGACCAGCGCTAGGGGAATTTTTTGATCCTCCACCCAGGCAATCGCATCTCTAATAAGATGTAAATTCCAAATTGCCGAATGCCCGGGACCCCCACATGTCTGGTCTTCGTGGACCAGGAGGGTCATCACCTTCCTCAGACGCTCGGTCAGGATTTTAGCGATTAACTTTACATCAACACACAGCATGGTCAGGGGCCTCCAGTTGCCCAAGTCGGCTCTATTGCCTTTCTTATGCAACAAGGATAGAACCCCCCGACCTCATGCTGTCCGTCAACTTACCTCGGGTCAGCACTTCTTTGACAACCTCAAGGAAGACAGGGCCCAGGACATCCCAGAATGTGGAATAAAATTCCACCGGCAGTCCGTCCAAGCCTGGGACTTTCCTCCGGTTTATTCTGGAGAGCACGTCAGACAGTTCCCCCAGAGTGATGGGTGCCTCTAGGCAAGCCCGGGACTCAGCCGGGAGGGTCACCCGCAAATGCTGTAAAAAGGAATCCCCTGTGACAGGGTCAGTTTCCCTTCCCTTAAAAAGAGTTTCATAAAATTCTGTAGCAACCTCAATCATCCGGGCCGTATCGTTAACTAGTTCTCCTTGCCCAGTACGCAGAGAAATAAAACCCGTATCATGTTGAAAGCCCTTCATTTTATTAAAGAAGAAAGAGGAACATTTTTCACCTTCCTCCAGTTCTCTTACTCGGGCTCGTGTGAGGAGCGCGCTAGCTTCCTGGTCATACAGTCATCTTAATTCTGCCTTTAATTCCGCTTCTCTGTCACTATTAAAATCCTTTCCATTATTATGGTGGGCATAGAGCTTTTCCAACTTTTTCTCCACTTTCCGCATTGCTCTGCGAGATTGAGCCCTCCTACTGTCATGGTCGCGTCTGAGGGAAGCGGCGGACCCAAGTGCAGAGCGGTAATCGTGGTGTCTTCAGGGAAATCCAAGAGAGGAGGTCAGAGGACGGGCAAAGGGTCTTCGAGGTGCGAACGTCGTAACAGGGAGGATCCAAAAGGCGAGGTCAGTGTACAGGCAAGAGGTCGATGATCCGAAGGAGGCAGTAGATCGGGGGAACAAGGGACAGGTTCGGGGAAGGCGTTCGGGAACAGGAAATGGCTGGAGAAGGTCGCTAACGAGGAGGCAGATCAAGGTTCCGCATCAGCTGGTTGTCCGACGCAGCCTTTTATGCTGCGGTCTGCGTTGGGTCACAGGTGTTCCGTGTTGGCCCGGAGGTGTGGGCGTGGCACGTACGAACACAGTACTGCCTAGTAATGGTTCGCACCTTCGTTTTGGTGGCTTCCCACCAATCCGAGAAGAGCCACAGAAAGATTTGAGCTCCTGCCATACCTTAAAATGCTTATAAAAAAGGTCCCTATACTCTTTCTCCTTTAAAACATCTACATTTAGTTTCCAATACCCAGGACCATGCAATGGAGCCTCTATGGAAACCGTAGCCTCTACCATCAAATGGTCCGTCGGCTAATAAGGAGAGAGGTGGACCCATTTAAAAACAACAGAGTCGGAAGCCAAAATATAATCCAGGCGACTTTGTGCTCCTCTACTATTAGACCAGGTAATGCCTGGATGACTGGGGTTGCATACTTTAAAATCATCAGAAAGACTAAATCTGAGCATAAAATTCTTAAAATGTTTGATGCTAATATCCTCTTTACCCTCCAGATATATATTAAAATCTCCCCCAATTATTAAGTGCGTTTTACAGACACAAAAGGGGGTCAACTCTTCCAAAAGAGATTTGCGGGATGCAACCTCTACTGGAGCATAGACACACATCGCACGGATGTGTTGTCCCCTCCAGGTGGCGTCCACTCCCAATACTCTACCCTGTAGAATTCTAAACGTGCTTACATTCTCAAAGCTTCGTTCACCAAAGAGAATGGCAGCACCTGTTGAGTGGATACCACCCACCCTCCAGTATGATCTACCTTTCCTCCACCCTGAAGAGAAAATGGCCACATTCCGCTGATCTTGAAGGTGAACTTCCTGTAAAAAAACATAGCTGGAAGGCAGAGGATGCAAGTCTATCAAACACTGCTGCCATTTTCAAAACATTCTTCAATCCTCTGACGTTCAAAGTTAAAATTCTAAAATCAGCCATAAAGGGGACAAATTAAATAATTAACCAACCATAAGAACAGTAAAACCCTACTAAAATTCATTAAAACAAATTTAAAACAAAATCATTCCCCTCCCGACATTTATATCATATTCTGGAAATCTACAGCAACATATGGCTGCTCACTGATATCATCATTCTGGTCTGAATAAAGAGGGGAACTCATCATACTGTAGGGGGTGCAGTCACAACCGGCCAATCCGTGTGGCTTCCATCCCCTACCAGCAAAGATTGGTCTCGGTCCTCCTCCATCTTTGTTGCTGGCTTTTCTTTCTTGCTCACCCCCTCCTCTTTTCTGCTCTTCTTGTATTCCTTTGGTGTAGGACCTTTACTCCTTTTCCTATTTGTATCCTTCGGGGTACTCTGGGCTTTGGTGGGCGTGGTCCTTGGGGTCACAAACGTCAGGTGTTCCTTCTCTACTGCCAACTCTTCATGCACCTGCTCTTCAACAACATCAGATTGAGCCAACATTTCTTCCTCCCTTTTACCAGACACTCGGCTTCCTGACACGGTGTCGGCATAGGTGGGTTTCCTTAGAGAGCAGGTGCGGGCAAGATGATCTTCTGCCCTGCAGACATTACACCTGCGTGGACCATTACAATCTCTAGCCATGTGACCTTTCTCCAAACAGTTATTGCACTGCATATTGGTGCAATCAGCCCCTGTATGCCCAAACCCCTGACACACTCGGCAGAAGGGTGGCTGGTTAGAATAAAATAAATAGCTCTTGCTTGTGCCTAAATTAAAAGCAGCGGGTGGGTGGCAAAACCCATCAAAACCTTGTGGGTCAGGGAGCAAAGGGACCCGAAACTGCCTTTTTCCATTCCAAAAACCAAGTTCATCCCTCATATCTTTATGACCGGGCAGGACTTCGACATACCTCCGTAAAAATTCTCGTATAGACTCCGCCGTAATAAAAGGGTTAAAAACATGCACAGTCACTATGGGTTGATTGTTAACCCAACGGTTCTCAACGTCATAAAATTTCAAAACAGAATGATCAGCGAGAGTCCTGCAACTCTCAATCATCCTTATAAACAAGCTTATGTAGTCAAAGTGACATCAAAGAACTGCAGCGGGCTGTTCCGTTGAATGCAAATAACGTCCTCCACAGTAAGGCCCAGGAGACCCAAAATTACCTCTTTTATAAAGGTAAGCCGATCGTGGAAGTCTCTATCGCCCTCCTGGGGTCTCCAATAAAAACAGGCTGTGTTTTTCAAACGGTCCTCCCAGCGGGCTCCCAGACCACCTCAACTGGCACCCCTCTCAACGTGGAGGAGTAGCGGCTTCTACTCCGAGTCCCTCCCGGATGGCCGAGCTCCTCGCCCTGTCGCGGGGAGTGAGTCCCACCACCCTGCGGCGAAAAGTCTCATTTCAGCCGCTTGTACCCGTGATCTCATTCTTTTCGCCCATCACCCAGAGTTCACGAGCTTGGTTGAGGGTAGGGACGTAGGCCGGCCGACCGGCGAATAGAGAGCTTCGCCTTACCGCTCCGCTCCCCGTTCACCGCTACAGCCCGGCACGGCGACCGCATTGCTGCATCACCCTCGCCCGTGAATGAGACCCCAGGACGCTGAAACTCCTCCACCCGGGGCAAATGTTCTCCCCTCACCTGAAGGGGGGCATTGCCCTACTTTTCCGTGAGAGAGGCATGGACTCAGACTTGGAGGTGCCGATCCTCGTGCCGACCGCGTCACGCTCGGCTGCGCACCGTTCCAGCGCGTGCCGGAGGCCTCCGTGAGACGCCGCCGAAAGGACGACGTCGTCCGCAAAAAAAAAAAAAAAAGCGGAGGCATCACCCTCCGGCCCTCACGCAGAATGCCCTCCTCCTGACCTCGGCTGTGCCTCGATGCGCTTGCCCATGAAGACCACAAGCGGGAGCGGGGGGCAAGGCGCAAGCTCGGCGGAGTCCAGCAGCCCCACTGAACGGGCTTGACTTGATGCCGAGTGTGCGGACGCGGCAGTGTGTTACGGTGTGTTACGGAGGCCGACTGGCCCCGCAGCAGTGGGCCCGGCACCCCGTACTCCCGAAGCGCCTCCCGCGGAATTTCTCGGCGAACGCGGCCGTAGGCCTCCTCCAAGTCCACGGAACAGACACGCGTAGACCGGATTAGCGAACTCCCGTGGCCCCTCGGTTATCGGCGAGAGGGTAAAGAGCTGGTCCGCGGCTCCACGGCCCGGACGGAGCCCGCATTGCTCCTCGTCAATGTGAGGTTCAGCTGTCGGCCGGAGCCTCCTTTCCAGCACCCTGGCACGGACCTTCCCAGGGAGGCCGAGAAGTGCGACGGCCCGACGGCCGGAGCACGCTCTCCCGCCCCCTTTCTGAGGGACAGCGACCGCCTGCCCAGTTTGCCAATCCGAAAGGCACCGTCCCCGAGGTCCGTGCAACATTGCAGAGGCGTGTCAGCCATGACAGGCCCCACAACATCCAGGGCCCTAAGCAGTTATGGGAAAATCTCGCCCGCCCCACCCCGGTGCTTTGCCACTGTGGAGCTTTCCAGCTACCTCGGTGACTTCCACCAGGGAACTGGACCCCGATATGGCGATAAGGATAGGAATGGGGACAGGAATAAGGATGGGCTTAGGGTCAGAGAGAGGGTTGGGTTGAGGAAAGTGATAGGGATAGGTGTAGGGTTAGGCTTATAGGTCGGGTGAGGGTTACGGATATCCATAAGGATAGGGATCGGTTTCGGGTCGAAAACGGCGACAGGGACAGGGATAGCCGCAAAGTGACCGCTTGTTCTGGGAAAGTGGTTCGGATAGGGTTAGGGTTATGGGTAAGGATATGGATCGGGCGGTCCACGAGGGCGGCCAGGGCTTCCACCAGGGCCCGGCGCTCTGCGAGCCGGACCGCTACGATCGCGTGCGGCGACTCCTGCTGCTGCTGCATCCACTGGAGAATGCGCTCCAGCCGGTCTCTGCCCGTCTCGCTGGCTCCCGGGTTTCGGCGCCACTGCAACAGACGAGGCAGGTGAGCACAGACGCGGCGCCCATCCGTGAAGGGGTTTCATTCCGTCACGGATCAGGGAGAAGGAAGGGGATGGAAAAGGGGGGATAGGGAACTGGTCGGATGGGCTTCGTGCGGGTCAGGGGGGGCTAGGGGCCTTGGGTCGGTCCGGGCGGCGTCGTCGCCGGGCTCGGGTTCGAATTCGCGCCCGTGCTCGTCTGCGTGGATCCGCTCTCCTCCTCCGTCTCCCTCCCTCACTGCTGGGCACCGGGGAAGAAGAAGAAGAAGAAGAAGAAGAAGAAGAAGAAGAAGTAGGGGGTGCAATCAACCCCAGCTGCGGCTGCCTCGCCCCCCCATCTCCGCCCTCCTCCCCCGGCCGCCTCTGCGTGCTACGCGTGCGTTTGTATGACGGGTGGTCAAAACAAACGCAGGCAAGCGGAATTGCGCTTCGAGGCGGAATGCCTGAGCGAACGTGTAAGAAGTCTTTAGTCTCGACTTGAGGACAGAAGCAGATGGGGCATTTCTGACGGTAACTGGCAAAGTATTCCACAGTGCAGGCGCTCAGTAACGAAAGGCACGGCCTCCTACTGAGGGCTCGTTGACCACAGGCACTTCAAGGTAACCTGCATCCAGTGAAGAGTTAGCCGGTGAGGGACGGTTGAAAGGAAATGAAGAAGTGGTCAGAGACATGCAGCGGCGTGACAGAGAGAATGGGAGAGCCACAGGAAAACGCAAGGTCAAGACAGTTGCCCGCTTTGCGAGTAGCAGGGGATTGGGACAGATCGAAGGACTGCAGAGCAACCGCTGAGCCGCAGTCAGCGGCCGACATCGTCACGTATGACCCTTCCTCGTGCAGTGGCAACGGGGGGTCCTCCGTAGGCGAGACGCAAAAGGACAGCGGGCCCAGGCAGCGACACGAGTTTCGGCTGACGGCGCAGGCTGGGCTCGTCGGGGATTTGAACCCGGGATCTCTCGCTCCCAAAGCGAGAATCATACCCCTAGACCAACGAGCCCCAGCAACACGCGCACGCGCGCCCCTTCCTCGGGAAAGCTGTCCGGAACCGTGTCGTCCGTAGCATTCGTACCTGGCTGGAGATTCTCACCAAACGTCTTTGGGACTTCTGAAGGAAGCGCGCCGCTTTCGCGCCGGTCGACCGGGCCACTCTGCAATGGAGACGGCGCAGTGACGCTGCCTCGGCAGGAGTTCGTTCCTCTCCCGCGCAACGCCCCGTCGCGCTCGCGGCCTGTCGCCCGGTCGAAGGAAGACGGCGCGCGTAGCGGAACGACTCGAGTCGCCGACCTCCGGGCGGCGCAGGAGCCAACGCGGCCTTCCCCGACACCTTAGCACAGGTGGCGCGAGTCACTCCGTCAGTCAGTCAGTCAGTCAGCGAAAGGTTTAGTCACCAAATTCACAACAATAAATAGAGCATCCAGCAGTGGTTGCTGCGATGAAACGTCTTTTTTCCGCGCGCGGTAGGGTGATTTATGCAAAAAAAAAAAAAGAAAAAGAAAAAAAACCCCAAAATTGTAAGAACATACCTCAAGATTACAAATAACTTGACGTTCTCGAAGTGCAGCGCAGTCGAAATCCGGTGAGAGCAATAACTATGGGGCGAGAGTACTTAACGAAGACCGGACGAGTTGCTGGATTTGGATGCCGCTCGACTGTCCGGGCGTCTAGCAGCCCGGAGATAGACGCTGTCCCGCAGTCTGTCTGATTTTGACTAGATGCTCTGCCAACGTTTAGCGGACGGCAGGAGAGAAAACAGCGCGTGACCGGGACGACTGGGCTCCCTGAGGATAGGCCCGGCCTTCTTAAGGCACCTGGCTGCGTAGATGTCCTGGATGTTTGGAAGCTCAGAGCCACCGAGGAGCTGTGCCCACTTCACCGCCCTCTGCGCTTCCTCACAATGCTGGGCTGAGCAGCTCCCATACCGGCCAGCGATGCAGCCGGTCAGGATGCTCTCGACTGGGCCCCTGTAGAAATTGGCCCGGACCCGGGATGGCGTGCCGAACTTGTTCGGCCTACGGAGAAAGGACAGGCGCTCCCGCGCCGTTTTGGCCACGCTGATGTTGAGCCCCAGGTACTAAAAACCGCCCGCCCTCTCCACCGCTGCCCCGTCGATTTGAACGGGTGTGCGGCCTCCTCCCACAGCCCTCGCCTTGGTTTCACTGATGTTCGGGGAAGGGCTCGTCGTCCTGACGCCAAGCCGCCGGGGTGTCAGCCTCTTCTCTCCGTGCGGTCTCAACAGCACCTGCGATGAGGCCGATGACCGTTGTGTCACTTTTAGCAGACGCTGTTGTTCAAAGCGACGTACATCTCAGCGAAAGCACAATTTATGCATTACGCTGAGAGAAGGAGACATAGCTGCAGACGTCAAAGTCTCAAGCAAACCTAGTTTGTTCCCTGCCACTTGCTACGCCGAGGTTCACCGTTCAAGTAGGTGCATAAGACACAGACAAATCCCGATACCCACGCCAATTTTTACCAGCGTAATGGCTGAATGAAGGTTGTATCTGGGGACGCTTCTGCAGTTACGATGCGTGAACGGTTACGCCATGGATGGTCTGAAGAGATCTTGGGCAAAGTGGATCTGGAAGAGGTGGGTTTTCAGAGCCTTCTCGAGAACAGACGGAGTTTCTGCAGTCCTGAGTGACAGGGGAGGGTCATGCCACCACAACGGACCCAGAACCGAGAACCTCCGAGCTTTGCCTTTCGTGCGCGGGACCACCAAGCGAGCAGAAGTAGATGAGCGACGGGGCCCGGCTGGGGTGTGCCGGTTGATCAAGTCCTGCAAATGGCCGGGAGCAGTTCTACTGATGATGCATTTGCACACAGTAACCAGGGTTTTGAATCTGATACGGGCTTGAAGAAGGAGGCGGGCGAGGATGTGGGCAGCGTCTGCTTACCGGGGAAAGAAGGGCGCGTGAGCGGGCGTACGCGCGCGCATGGAATGAATGCACAAAAGGGAACGGGTGGAGATGTTGACGCGGATCCCTGATGTGTGACTGAGGAGAGTCGCTAATTAGCTGAGGCGCTCAAGAGCTTGCGAGAAACGGGAAATGAGAGGCCGCCCATGGACACACCTTTTACACCGAGATCCTGAAGGGGGCAGGCGAGGAAAAAGCGCTTAGTTCTGTCAACAGGTGAGTAGCGCTTTCAAGGAACCGGCAAAGGCGAGAAGCGTGCGTCCAGTTGAGGCAAGAGCCCTAGTTACAGGGAGGACGGCTTGCTCTCCGGACTGACCTGCGGGAAAGTCGGACCGTTGGGTCGGAGCAGGGCGGACTTGCTGACAGAGCACGCGTCCCAGCGTTTTCCACCAACGCGTGCATTTTCCCAGCACGCCTTCGTGGGCGTGTTGAAACGAGCGGTTCCCTTTGAAAAGGGAAGGAAGAGGGAAAGGCAGCTGTCGACACGGCCGCCGCACGTCAGAACGTGCCGAAACCCGGGGTTGAACCAGGGACCTTTAGATCTTCAGTCTAACGCTCTCCCAGCTGAGCTATTTCGGCGGCCGCCGCCACGGACGCCGCGCGCCCGAGATGTCGGCATCCAAAAGGGGGTCGCTTTGCAACGCGACGGCAGCGTCTAGTGAGGAAGACGGTGACTTGAAATGACAACCTGGCAAAGCAGGAACTCAGAGCATCGATCCGAAACGGCCGGCTCGTTACTTTTTTGCGCTGCTTTGTTTCGTGCCTTTCTCCACAGTGGAGGCGCTGGCATTTGTTCAGCGACACGTGGACCCCCCCCCCCCCCCCCCCCCTTCAAAGGCAAGGGGAGACGTAGCAGGGTCGACAGGGAATTCCAGCACGGAAGCAGGCTGCATCTGGCTCGCTTAGCCCACAAAATTTGATATGTGCTTGAAGAAGGAGGCGGGCGAGGATGTGGGCAGCGTCTGCTTACCGGGGGAAGAAGGGCGCGTGAGCGGGCGGGCGGGCGGGCGTACGCGCGCGCATGGAATGAATGCACAAAAGGGAACGGGTGGAGATGTTGACGCGGATCCCTGATGTGTGACTGAGGAGAGTCGCTAATTAGCTGAGGCGCTCAAGAGCTTGCGAGAAACGGGAAATGAGAGGCCGCCCATGGACACACCTTTTACACCGAGATCCTGAAGGGGGCAGGCGAGGAAAAAGCGCTTAGTTCTGTCAACAGGTGAGTAGCGCTTTCAAGGAACCGGCAAAGGCGAGAAGCGTGCGTCCAGTTGAGGCAAGAGCCCCTGTTACAGGGAGGACGGCTTGCTCTCCGGACTGACCTGCGGGAAAGTCGGACCGTTGGGTCGGAGCAGGGCGGACTTGCTGACGCGAGCACGCGTCCCAGCGTTTTCCACCAACGCGTGCATTTTCCCAGCACGCCTTCGTGGGCGTGTTGAAACGAGCGGTTCCCTTTGAAAAGGGAAGGAAGAGGGAAAGGCAGCTGTCGACACGGCCGCCGCACGTCAGAACGTGCCGAAACCCGGGGTTGAACCAGGGACCTTTAGATCTTCAGTCTAACGCTCTCCCAGCTGAGCTATTTCGGCGGCCGCCGCCACGGACGCCGCGCGCCCGAGATGTCGGCATCCAAAAGGGGGTCGCTTTGCAACGCGACGGCAGCGTCTAGTGAGGAAGACGGTGACTTGAAATGACAACCTGGCAAAGCAGGAACTCAGAGCATCGATCCGAAACGGCCGGCTCGTTACTTTTTGCGCTGCTTTGTTTCGTGCCTTTCTCCACAGTGGAGGCGCTGGCATTTGTTCAGCGACACGTGGACCCCCCCCCCCCTTCAAAGGCAAGGGGAGACGTAGCAGGGTCGACAGGGAATTCCAGCACGGAAGCAGGCTGCATCTGGCTCGCTTAGCCCACAAAATTTGATATGTGCTTGAAGAAGGAGGCGGGCGAGGATGTGGGCAGCGTCTGCTTACCGGGGGAAGAAGGGCGCGTGAGCGGGCGGGCGTACGCGCGCGCATGGAATGAATGCACAAAAGGGAACGGGTGGAGATGTTGACGCGGATCCCTGATGTGTGACTGAGGAGAGTCGCTAATTAGCTGAGGCGCTCAAGAGCTTGCGAGAAACGGGAAATGAGAGGCCGCCCATGGACACACCTTTTACACCGAGATCCTGAAGGGGGCAGGCGAGGAAAAAGCGCTTAGTTCTGTCAACAGGTGAGTAGCGCTTTCAAGGAACCGGCAAAGGCGAGAAGCGTGCGTCCAGTTGAGGCAAGAGCCCCTGTTACAGGGAGGACGGCTTGCTCTCCGGACTGACCTGCGGGAAAGTCGGACCGTTGGGTCGGAGCAGGGCGGACTTGCTGACGCGAGCACGCGTCCCAGCGTTTTCCACCAACGCGTGCATTTTCCCAGCACGCCTTCGTGGGCGTGTTGAAACGAGCGGTTCCCTTTGAAAAGGGAAGGAAGAGGGAAAGGCAGCTGTCGACACGGCCGCCGCACGTCAGAACGTGCCGAAACCCGGGGTTGAACCAGGGACCTTTAGATCTTCAGTCTAACGCTCTCCCAGCTGAGCTATTTCGGCGGCCGCCGCCACGGACGCCGCGCGCCCGAGATGTCGGCATCCAAAAGGGGGTCGCTTTGCAACGCGACGGCAGCGTCTAGTGAGGAAGACGGTGACTTGAAATGACAACCTGGCAAAGCAGGAACTCAGAGCATCGATCCGAAACGGCCGGCTCGTTACTTTTTGCGCTGCTTTGTTTCGTGCCTTTCTCCACAGTGGAGGCGCTGGCATTTGTTCAGCGACACGTGGACCCCCCCCCCCTTCAAAGGCAAGGGGAGACGTAGCAGGGTCGACAGGGAATTCCAGCACGGAAGCAGGCTGCATCTGGCTCGCTTAGCCCACAAAATTTGATATGTGCTTGAAGAAGGAGGCGGGCGAGGATGTGGGCAGCGTCTGCTTACCGGGGGAAGAAGGGCGCGTGAGCGGGCGGGCGTACGCGCGCGCATGGAATGAATGCACAAAAGGGAACGGGTGGAGATGTTGACGCGGATCCCTGATGTGTGACTGAGGAGAGTCGCTAATTAGCTGAGGCGCTCAAGAGCTTGCGAGAAACGGGAAATGAGAGGCCGCCCATGGACACACCTTTTACACCGAGATCCTGAAGGGGGCAGGCGAGGAAAAAGCGCTTAGTTCTGTCAACAGGTGAGTAGCGCTTTCAAGGAACCGGCAAAGGCGAGAAGCGTGCGTCCAGTTGAGGCAAGAGCCCCTGTTACAGGGAGGACGGCTTGCTCTCCGGACTGACCTGCGGGAAAGTCGGACCGTTGGGTCGGAGCAGGGCGGACTTGCTGACGCGAGCACGCGTCCCAGCGTTTTCCACCAACGCGTGCATTTTCCCAGCACGCCTTCGTGGGCGTGTTGAAACGAGCGGTTCCCTTTGAAAAGGGAAGGAAGAGGGAAAGGCAGCTGTCGACACGGCCGCCGCACGTCAGAACGTGCCGAAACCCGGGGTTGAACCAGGGACCTTTAGATCTTCAGTCTAACGCTCTCCCAGCTGAGCTATTTCGGCGGCCGCCGCCACGGACGCCGCGCGCCCGAGATGTCGGCATCCAAAAGGGGGTCGCTTTGCAACGCGACGGCAGCGTCTAGTGAGGAAGACGGTGACTTGAAATGACAACCTGGCAAAGCAGGAACTCAGAGCATCGATCCGAAACGGCCGGCTCGTTACTTTTTGCGCTGCTTTGTTTCGTGCCTTTCTCCACAGTGGAGGCGCTGGCATTTGTTCAGCGACACGTGGACCCCCCCCCCCCCCCCTTCAAAGGCAAGGGGAGACGTAGCAGGGTCGACAGGGAATTCCAGCACGGAAGCAGGCTGCATCTGGCTCGCTTAGCCCACAAAATTTGATATGTGCTTGAAGAAGGAGGCGGGCGAGGATGTGGGCAGCGTCTGCTTACCGGGGAAAGAAGGGCGCGTGAGCGGGCGGGCGGGCGAACGCATGCGCATGGAATGAATGCACAAAAGGGAACGGGTGGAGATGTTGACGCGGATCCCTGATGTGTGACTGAGGAGAGTCGCTAATTAGCTGAGGCGCTCAAGAGCTTGCGAGAAACGGGAAATGAGAGGCCGCCCATGGACACACCTTTTACACCGAGATCCTGAAGGGGGCAGGCGAGGAAAAAGCGCTTAGTTCTGTCAACAGGTGAGTAGCGCTTTCAAGGAACCGGCAAAGGCGAGAAGCGTGCGTCCAGTTGAGGCAAGAGCCCTTGTTACAGGGAGGACGGCTTGCTCTCCGGACTGACCTGCGGGAAAGTCGGACCGTTGGGTCGGAGCAGGGCGGACTTGCTGACGCGAGCACGCGTCCCAGCGTTTTCCACCAACGCGTGCATTTTCCCAGCACGCCTTCGTGGGCGTGTTGAAACGAGCGGTTCCCTTTGAAAAGGGAAGGAAGAGGGAAAGGCAGCTGTCGACACGGCCGCCGCACGTCAGAACGTGCCGAAACCCGGGGTTGAACCAGGGACCTTTAGATCTTCAGTCTAACGCTCTCCCAGCTGAGCTATTTCGGCGGCCGCCGCCACGGACGCCGCGCGCCCGAGATGTCGGCATCCAAAAGGGGGTCGCTTTGCAACGCGACGGCAGCGTCTAGTGAGGAAGACGGTGACTTGAAATGACAACCTGGCAAAGCAGGAACTCAGAGCATCGATCCGAAACGGCCGGCTCGTTACTTTTTGCGCTGCTTTGTTTCGTGCCTTTCTCCACAGTGGAGGCGCTGGCATTTGTTCAGCGACACGTGGACCCCCCCCCCCCCCTTCAAAGGCAAGGGGAGACGTAGCAGGGTCGACAGGGAATTCCAGCACGGAAGCAGGCTGCATCTGGCTCGCTTAGCCCACAAAATTTGATATGTGCTTGAAGAAGGAGGCGGGCGAGGATGTGGGCAGCGTCTGCTTACCGGGGGAAGAAGGGCGCGTGAGCGGGCGGGCGGGCGGGCGGGCGTACGCGCGCGCATGGAATGAATGCACAAAAGGGAACGGGTGGAGATGTTGACGCGGATCCCTGATGTGTGACTGAGGAGAGTCGCTAATTAGCTGAGGCGCTCAAGAGCTTGCGAGAAACGGGAAATGAGAGGCCGCCCATGGACACACCTTTTACACCGAGATCCTGAAGGGGGCAGGCGAGGAAAAAGCGCTTAGTTCTGTCAACAGGTGAGTAGCGCTTTCAAGGAACCGGCAAAGGCGAGAAGCGTGCGTCCAGTTGAGGCAAGAGCCCCTGTTACAGGGAGGACGGCTTGCTCTCCGGACTGACCTGCGGGAAAGTCGGACCGTTGGGTCGGAGCAGGGCGGACTTGCTGACGCGAGCACGCGTCCCAGCGTTTTCCACCAACGCGTGCATTTTCCCAGCACGCCTTCGTGGGCGTGTTGAAACGAGCGGTTCCCTTTGAAAAGGGAAGGAAGAGGGAAAGGCAGCTGTCGACACGGCCGCCGCACGTCAGAACGTGCCGAAACCCGGGGTTGAACCAGGGACCTTTAGATCTTCAGTCTAACGCTCTCCCAGCTGAGCTATTTCGGCGGCCGCCGCCACGGACGCCGCGCGCCCGAGATGTCGGCATCCAAAAGGGGGTCGCTTTGCAACGCGACGGCAGCGTCTAGTGAGGAAGACGGTGACTTGAAATGACAACCTGGCAAAGCAGGAACTCAGAGCATCGATCCGAAACGGCCGGCTCGTTACTTTTTGCGCTGCTTTGTTTCGTGCCTTTCTCCACAGTGGAGGCGCTGGCATTTGTTCAGCGACACGTGGACCCCCCCCCCCCCCCCCCTTCAAAGGCAAGGGGAGACGTAGCAGGGTCGACAGGGAATTCCAGCACGGAAGCAGGCTGCATCTGGCTCGCTTAGCCCACAAAATTTGATATGTGCTTGAAGAAGGAGGCGGGCGAGGATGTGGGCAGCGTCTGCTTACCGGGGGAAGAAGGGCGCGTGAGCGGGCGGGCGGGCGGGCGTACGCGCGCGCATGGAATGAATGCACAAAAGGGAACGGGTGGAGATGTTGACGCGGATCCCTGATGTGTGACTGAGGAGAGTCGCTAATTAGCTGAGGCGCTCAAGAGCTTGCGAGAAACGGGAAATGAGAGGCCGCCCATGGACACACCTTTTACACCGAGATCCTGAAGGGGGGCAGGCGAGGAAAAAGCGCTTAGTTCTGTCAACAGGTGAGTAGCGCTTTCAAGGAACCGGCAAAGGCGAGAAGCGTGCGTCCAGTTGAGGCAAGAGCCCCTGTTACAGGGAGGACGGCTTGCTCTCCGGACTGACCTGCGGGAAAGTCGGACCGTTGGGTCGGAGCAGGGCGGACTTGCTGACGCGAGCACGCGTCCCAGCGTTTTCCACCAACGCGTGCATTTTCCCAGCACGCCTTCGTGGGCGTGTTGAAACGAGCGGTTCCCTTTGAAAAGGGAAGGAAGAGGGAAAGGCAGCTGTCGACACGGCCGCCGCACGTCAGAACGTGCCGAAACCCGGGGTTGAACCAGGGACCTTTAGATCTTCAGTCTAACGCTCTCCCAGCTGAGCTATTTCGGCGGCCGCCGCCACGGACGCCGCGCGCCCGAGATGTCGGCATCCAAAAGGGGGTCGCTTTGCAACGCGACGGCAGCGTCTAGTGAGGAAGACGGTGACTTGAAATGACAACCTGGCAAAGCAGGAACTCAGAGCATCGATCCGAAACGGCCGGCTCGTTACTTTTTGCGCTGCTTTGTTTCGTGCCTTTCTCCACAGTGGAGGCGCTGGCATTTGTTCAGCGACACG